>NC_091779.1:70670278-70940278 GCF_029378745.1 Bos indicus | reverse complement strand
GGAGCCCAGGAGGTCAGGGCCCCAGCCTGAGTCACAGCTTCTGCCCAGGGGGCCCTCAGGGAGGCCGCTGCCCCTCCCTCCGCAACTTGCTGTCACAACTCCTCGGGGGCCGTCCTGGTGGAGGGTCCCTGACTTGGGCACCAGGAGGAGGGCCTGGCTGCTCCCCTGCTCGTGGGACATGGCGGCTGTTCCGGGCTGACCCTGCTGGTGGGTGAAGGCCCATTGCTGGCCCCTGAGAAGAGGGGGCTGGACCCCAGAGCTGGGGAGGGACTCCTGGGGGGAACATGCTAGAAGCAGATTAGGGGTCTTCCCAGAGGTTGACTGGAGCAGACACCATGAGCTCAGACCCCCAGGAGGCCAGATGTACCCTGACTGGGAGGCCTGGGAGGATGCTGCTGGCTGCACACGGCCCCCCAGCTTGGGGGAGGGGATCGCCGCAGCCCCCATGTGGGTCAGGACCCCGCCCCCGGTACCCCCATCCCTCAGGAGGCCTGTCCACTGTCCTCTGAGCCAGCTCATGGGCTGGGAGCCCAGTGGCCCGCCCTCCACGCCCAGGAGACCATCCCTGAGACCAAGGCGGGTGTGGCTGCTGACTCGTCAGGGTGACACTCCCATTCCCGAAGCCCCAGCCGTGGGGAGGGGAGCAGCTGTGTGGCTTGAGGAGCCTGCCTTCGAGGGTCTTAGGGGGCCTCCCACCCCTGCCCATCTGTTCTGGTTTGGCAAAAGCTTAGTTAGTCTCCAATCATTTCCAGGAGTTTTGCGTAATTCAAAAAAGTAAATGATCTTTTGCTTTATTTTCAGCTTCATATTATGGGGGAAAAAAAAAAGTCTATACAGAAAAGTAGAGAGTAGAGATAGCCACGGTGAAGACCCGCGATTTAGGCTCGACTGTCAGCGGCGTTTGTGGTGTTGCTATGCGTGTGGCCGTGAGCAGCTGCGTGCACGTCGCCTGACCCCGATCATGGGGTCATCATGGTCCCCCGAGCGAGCGGGAGCGTGGTGAGCAGGCTCTATGCCCTGCTGCCCGCAGGCTGGCCGCCCTCCCGTGCTCCCCGGCGTCTGCGCTCCCCCGGGGTCTGCACCGGGCAGGCAGCCGGGCCTGTGAGGCTGAAGGAGCTGGCCCCTAAAGGCAGGTTTGCCCCAGAGGCGAGGCGGAGGCGGACGCGGACGGGCCTGGGGGCAGGACGGAGCGTAGGTCTCAGCTCACTTGGGTTTGAGGAGGACCGGCTGCTGGCTCCCTGGGCTCAGGGAGGTGGGGCCCCCTGCGGACCAGGGATGTCCTTCTCATCCTCTGGGCCCCTCGCTGGGCCCCGCCCCCAGGCCTGCACGCGCCTTTCTTCCCATGTCCCTGGGTGAGCGCCCCGTCGGGCCACTGTGCCAGGGTCTGCACACTCACTTGTAAGTCCGGTCAGCAGGCAGACAGTGTGCACGCTGCGGTCCGCCGCTCTGAGGACGAGGCTGGGGTCTGCAGGCCAGCTGCTGGCTCAGCTGTCCGACCCCGAGAGCCAGGAGGGGTGCCCACCCGGGGGCGCCTCCACTCCCCGCCCGGCTCTGTCCACCCCAGCATGGCGCCCCCACCCTGCCCTCCCGAGCACCAGGAGGGGTGCCCACCCGGGGGCGCCTCCACTCCCCGCCCGGCTCTGTCCACCCCAGCATGGCGCCCCCACCCTGCCCTCCCGAGCACCAGGAGGGGTGCCCACCCGGGGGCGCCTCCACTCCCCGCCCGGCTCTGTCCACCCCAGCATGGCACCCCAACCCTGCCCTCCTGAGCACCAGGAGGGGTGCCCACCCGGGGGCGCCTCCACTCCCCGCCCGGCTCTGTCCTCCCCAGCACGGCACCCCAACCCTGCCCTCCCGAGCGCCAGGAGGGGTGCCCACCTGGGGGCGCCTCCACTCCCCGCCCGGCTCTGTCCTCCCCAGCACGGCACCCCTCTGACCATCCAGCGAGTGCTCAGGGGCACACGGGCTGGGCGCTGCCCCAGGGACCCCGCTGAGCAGGGCCCTCGGAAGCTTGGGGCCCAGGGGTCATGACTCTAGACCCTGGGCCAGCCTCAGGCCTCCTCCCCGCCCCCAGGCCCTCTGGGCAGCGCCACGGGCTCTGGAATCCCCTGGTGCGGGGGATCCTGGTGCCTGTCACCTGGAGGCCAGCTGAGCCCCCACAGACCTGCAAGGACTGGGTCCCGGCCGCCAGCAGGGAGAACCAGGGGAGGCAGGACCTGCCACCCAGCTTTGCCCCCCGCCTCCCAGGGCCAGCTCCACAGCCTAGCAGCCCGAGTCCTGACCAACGGCAGTGGAGCGGGGGTGCCAGGGAGGCCACGGGCGAGGGCAGGTGGCGGTCCTCCCCTGTGCTTCGGGGAAGTGGAAGAGGGGCCCGCGGCCCTCCAGGGCATCTGGGGAAGCGGGCGGTGTCCCAGGGAGCCCGGCCATGGGAGCGAGAAGGCCCCCTCGGCTCCTGTCCACTGTGGGGCAGGGGGAGGGGCGGGCAGCAGCCTCCGTTTCCACTGGGCTTCCCTCCCGTAAGCGGCTGAGGGTCTGTGGTCACAAAAGCCTTGGAGACCCCGAGGCGGAATGGTGCCCCACCTGACCCTGCACCCCGGGGGGCTCTCGAGGCCCTCGCCCCCCTCCCCTCCCCTGCCTCGCTTCCTGAGTTCCTGGAACTTCTGCCCCGGCATCTCTCTGCACACACGTCCTTCCTGGAGCTGATGGTCTCCACTCTCATCTCCCGGGACCTTTGGAACCCGCTGGCCGCCGGGCACTCTGGCTTTCCTGCCTCCTAAGACCTGCAGCCCGCCCCACCCCTCTGTTTGACACCCCCATTCCCGCCCCCACAGCAGAGGGGTCAGTTCACAAATGGAAGACCCAACCCCAAAAGGGAGCCAAGAGCCGCCCATCCCTGGGGAGGGGAGGGGCCTCCGCTCTGTGCTGCCAGGGCTGGGGGTGCCCACCAGGCGGGCCTCACGATGTGGGGACATGGAGGGCTCGCTGGGCCCAGCCCACCTTTGGGGGCTGCAGTGGACGTGCCCTGGCCCCACCCTCCCTGCCTCTGTAGAAGCTGAGCCTCTGGTCCTGGAGGAGCTTGTGGGGGTGGCTGGGGGGCTGGTGTAGGTGCCAGGATCATGGGGAGCAGGGGAGGCTTACTGGACGAGGGCCTGTCTGAGTGGGGTTTTCAAGGATGCATAGGGTTTCCCAATGGTGGTGAAGGGGCAGGGAGTCCCAGGGGAAAAGTGGCATCATGAGAGGAAGGGACAGGATGGGGAGCTTGTTTTCTTCTTGGTGGTTTTGCCCCACAGGTTTTCAAATCCAGCTCCTGAGAACCTCAGAGAGGCAAACCTTACTTCACCTTTCCCTCCACGGACAGAGGGACGGGCGCTGAGCCCGCAGCTGGCCGAGCCCCAGACCCCAGGCTGCTGGCTCCCCTCCATCGAGGGGTCTGGCCTGGGGGGGCCCATTCCTGGTGCCTTTCCTTGCGTCCCAGCCCACACCCTCACCTGCTGACCCTCGGCACACTGCCCCCCGCCCCACACAGCACCGGCCCTGGAAGAAGCTTGTGCCTGGAGCCCCAGGTGGGCGGCCAGTGGCCCTGCAGCTTCCTGGTGTGGGGACTGAGGCCAGTCCACGGGTAGGAGAAAGTGCCGCTGGCCCTGGGGCCCAGAGGCAGACGGAGGAGGAGGAGAAAAGGCCGAGGGATTAGCCCAGGAGCCAAGAGGGGAGCTGGGCGCAGAGACCGGGAGCCCCCTGCCATGTGCTCCAGGTTCCCCTCAACACACACACACGCACACTCAGGTGTAAGAGTACACGTGGACACACTCAAACACACCTACACACACTCACTTTTACCTGTGCACACCCATGCACGCCCATACATACACAAGGACACACGTGCACACTCGTACACACATGTCACGCTTACACCAAGTGTCTGGATACGTGTGGAGGCACCCACGTGCTCACATACACGCAGTCACATACACGTGGATACACACACACGTGTGGATAGGCACGTGCACGTACACATGGATTCACACACATGTACACAAGTGTATACACAGAGCCTCGCCAGTGGGGACCTCAGGCTCAGGTCTGACACTCACACTGCCCAGGAGGCCATGGTGGGAAGGCTGCGGCCTGGCTGGCATCTGGGAGAGAAGCGGGCACAAGTGAAGGATCTAAGCCCTTTGAGGGGGAGCAGAGAACGTGTGTGTCGGGAGGTGGAGGCGGGGCGGGGAGGATGAGGGGAGGTGAGCAGAGGAGGGCAGGAAGACGGGGCTGCACAAACTGGGGTGAGGGGGTACCTCACTCCTCGGCAGGCTGCACCAGACCCCGGGACAGAGGGGGGGACCTCAGCCCACGGCAGGCCACGCGGGACCCCGGGACGGAGGGGGGACCTCAACCCACGGCAGGCCGCACCGGACCCCGGGACAGAGGAGGGGACCTCACTCCTTGGCAGGCTGCGCCAGACCCCAGGACAGAGGGGGGACCTCAGCCCACGGCAGGCCACGTGGGACCCCAGGACAGAGCAGGGACCTTAGGGCGGGCGTCCCAGGCCAGTGCTGGCGGTCCTGGTAACCAGGGAGCCCGACCACGAGGTCCCCCTCAGACTGGACCTGAACACACTCTTAAGCCCTGAAGCAAGTGTTTCCAATCCTTATCGGCCAGTTTCAGCTCCCGAGCTGCCTGCCGACTAGAGCCGGCGACCTTTGGTAACTGCGGCCCTGCTAATATCAGCAGGCCTGCACTCGGCTCAGCACGGGGCCAGGCCAGGTGCATTGGACGGGCTGCCTGCCCCCTGGTTCCCCCAGAGCCCGGGTCAGGGGGAGGAGCCCGGGCAGCTGGTAAAACCACGGACTGGGGCCGAGGATGGAGCAGCAGGAGGGGGCTCACCCCTTCAGGGCTCTGGGATGGTGGGCCCATGAGCACCATGAAGGCAGGTGTTCACGGGGCCCCTGCTTGGGGCCAGGCCAGGCCCTGGGACCCATCAGCGAGGGCGGACACAGACCCCAGGTCCAACTGCTCCCTGGCCCAGAGTGGGGTCCCCAGAGCTCAGATGCAGACCCCTTTCTGCGTGGGGTCTGGGCCGGCTTCTGAGCTCCTGGCCTTTACTCCTTCCCCACCTTCCAGTGCGGATGCTGTGGGCCCACACCCCCAGGGGGCCTACCCTGGCGCGTGCCCCTCCCTGGACTCCTCCCACAGGCGAATGCCAGCCTAGCGCTCCAGGGACTGGGGGGCAGGCAGCATCCTGTGGGGACCGCGGATGAGCCGGCCACCTCGAGGAGAAGGCACAAGCCCCCCTGTAAATGACTCGATGACCGTCAAGGGCGTGGTCAAGGGCGACGTCCTTAGTCACGTGACCGCCCTGACCATGCCTCCCCGGCCCCGCAGGAGCGTTCATGATTCCATTCCTCATCCTGCTGGTCCTGGAGGGGATCCCGCTACTGCACCTGGAGTTCGCCATCGGGCAGCGGCTGCGCAAGGGCAGCGTGGGCGTCTGGAGCGCCATCCACCCGGCCCTCAAGGGCGTAGGTGCGTCCATGCCCAGGCTCAGCCTGGGGTCCGGGCTGGCAGCACACGCTGCCCTCTCTTCCCTCTACCTTTCGGGGAGGAGACGGCCCGGGCTCCACAGCTTCCACCCTGAGGCTGTTGCCACCCCTTCCTTAGACTCTGTTGTGGGGGGGATGGTATGGGCTGGAGAGGCTGTCCTGGGTCCCCAGGGAACACAAGGTCCAGTGGGGGCAGATACAGGGGGAGAGCAGAGCCCCCCACTTCCTGCCCAGAGCAGGGACTAGGAGGGACACTGACAGTGGGGGCGCCTTCCTGACGTCAGGGACCCTTTTGTTCACCCACACTCAGTGGGCCAAGAGGGCCCCCCAGAGATTGCCTTCACTCCAGCACTGACCCTTCATTCCACAGTGACCCCCTTCCAGTGACCAGCACCCCCATCCCAGCAGTGATCCCCTCCCCTGCAGCGACTGCCCACCCTAGTTGTTATCCCCACCCCGGCACCCCCATACTCCAGCAGTGCCCCCATCCCAGCCATGACCCCCTCCCCAGAAGTGACCCCCACTCCAGCAGTGACCCCCCATCCTAGAAGTGACCCCCGCCTCCAGAAGTGACCCTCCACTCCAGCATTGCCCTCTCCCTAGCAGTGAACCCCACTTCAGCAGTGACCCCCCATCCCAGCAGTGACTGCCACCCTAGCCATCGCCCCCACCCCAGCAGTGACCCCCACCCTAGCAGTGACTCCCCCACCCGAGCACTACCTCCACTCCAGCAGGGACCTCCCATCCTAGCAGTGACCCCCCACTTCAGCAGTGACACCCCGCCCCAGCACTGACGACCCCTCTCCCCCCAGGCATCGCGTCCATGTTCGTGTCCTTCATGGTGGGCCTCTATTACAACACCATCATCGCCTGGGTCATGTGGTACTTCTTCAACTCCTTCCAGGAGCCCCTGCCCTGGAGCCAGTGTCCGCTCAATGCCAACCAGACAGGTGAGCCCTGGGTGGGCTGGTGGGGGCGGAGCTGGCCCGTGAGCAGCGTCTCCCGAATCTCTAACATCCACGTGGTTGTCGCCCAACTTTAGCAAAAACGCGAGCACAGAAAGGGGCATGGCCTCCCTGCTGCACGCAGGGCCCTGCAGGGGATGTGGGCAGGGGTGAGGTAGGAGGGTCTGCCAGGACTAGACCACTCCTGCCTTGGCAGGGTCTCACTGGGCTCCCTGAGCCCGGGGGGCAACCAGGACCCTGGGCTGCTGGGTCTCGAGCAGAGAGAGTGTGTGAGGCTGAACAAGCCACCCAGTGTGGGCTCTGGCGTGAGACCCCAAAGACTGGTGAGCTCCTGAATGACTGCGTGCCGTGACCAGGGCACTGACGCCCAGCTAAGCCCTGGGTCTGTGCCTGCCGGGGGCAGGGTTGGGGGAGGGGACAGGTAGTCAGAGCCCGGTGCACACGCTCCCTGTGTGCACGAGTGTGTGCACGGGTCTGCACGTGAGCATACATGCAAGTCTGTTTGGTTTGGTATGTGCATGCTTATGTGTGTCTACAAGTATGTTCGTGGGCACACGAGTGCACTAAAGTGTGCACACACGTACACGTATGTTGTGCATGCTGTTGGGTGTGTCTGTGCATGCACACTCGTGTATGTGGTGCGTGCTGTTGAGTGTGGGTGTGTGCACATGTGTAAGTGTGCTGTGTATGCTGTTTGTTGCGCGTGTGTGGGTGTGGGCGTGCACACACACGGGTGAGTACATTTGTGCATGTTTGTGTGGGGTGTGCACACATACGTGTGAGTTCACTGTGATGCTGTCTGTTGGGTATGTCCATGCGGGTGTGCACACGTGTGTGCACGTGTGCAGTGCGTCCTGGCGTCTGTCAGTGTCCTGGGCCCACGCTCTCCGTGGCCCTCACTGGTGTGGTGCGGTGTCAGGTTACGTGGACGAGTGTGCCCGCAGCTCCTCTGTGGACTACTTCTGGTACCGCGAGACCCTCAACGTCTCCACCTCCATCGATGACTCGGGCTCCGTGCAGTGGTGGATCCTGCTGGCCCTGACGTGCGCCTGGAGCGTGCTCTACGTGTGCACCATCCGGGGCATCGAGACCACAGGGAAGGTGCGGGGCTGTGGGCCTCTGGGGGACCGGGGGCCCCTTTAGCAGCTCTCAGGGCTCGGCCCCTGCCCACCGCCTGTCTGGGCAGCGCCCCAGATTCAGTGCTGGGCCAGACGGCTCCCAAACACACGCTTCAGAAGCCGCAGGCGGGAGCGACTGTGGTGCCCGTCTGGGTGGTGGGAGCTAAACGGTGACCGTGGTGACGAGAGGACACGGAGACCAGAGGGGGAGGCGGGGCCCAGGGTGCGGGAGGAGGGGGCACGGTCCGGGGCTCAGCCCTCCTCCTCGCGGTGGGCCCCCAGCCCTGCCCCCCAACAGCTGCCGCCTCCCCCAGGCCGTGTACATCACATCCACGCTGCCCTACGTCGTCCTGACCATCTTTCTCATCCGGGGCCTGACGCTGAAGGGAGCCACCAACGGCATCGTCTTCCTTTTCACGCCCAACGTGAGTCTGGGCTTCCCGCCCACCCCTGGGCTCCGAGACCCCGTTGGTCCCTGGACACCGGCCGGGCCTGGGAGGGCAGCGCATGCCAGCTCGCGTGTGGCTCAGGGCAGAGGGCCACCAGCTGTCGCCTTAGGGTCGTTTCCCTCTGGCCTCTACTTGGTGGCCTCAGGTGTCACCTGGCCTCCCGGCTCCTGTCCCCTCCTTGGACGCCCCTCCTGGGAGCCCCCACATCCCGTGGTGCGCGGCTGAGGGTCTCTGTTTGGCCGCAGGTTACGGAGCTGGCCAACCCGGTCACCTGGCTGGACGCGGGGGCCCAAGTCTTCTACTCCTTCTCCCTGGCCTTCGGGGGCCTCATTTCCTTCTCCAGCTACAACCCTGTCCAGTGAGTATGCTGGATGGGGGTCCCATGGGGGCGAGGGGCTGCTCCTCCAGGCACCTGACGCGCAGAGCCCCAGTCTCCCCCTCGGACCAGCTGTGAGGCTGGAGGTGGGTGGGCACTCGCCAGAGCTGAGGCTCCGAGTCTCCCGGATCAGGGGTGGTGGGGCTGGAGGCAGGCAGGCCGGCTCCCAGCTGAAGGCGTTCTCAGGAGCTGTGGGGAGCGGCTGCAGCCGGCCCCCGGCCCCCCGTGCCTTGGCCTGCGTGTCCGTCTCTCTCCCGAGGCCGGGGCGTCCTTGGCCTGCGTGTCCGTCTCTCCCCCGAGGCCGGGGCGTCCTTGGCCTGCGTGTCCGTCTCTCCCCCGAGGCCGGGGCGTCCTTGGCCTGCGTGTCCGTCTCTCCCCCGAGGCCGGGGCGTCCTTGGCCTGCAGCCGGGCCTCGCTGGGCCACGCCCGCTCTCTGGCTGCTGAGAACGTCTGTGCTCCAGCTCCGTGAGCACCTGTTTTCGTTCCCCGCGCGTGTGCCCCGAGGCGGGGGGCCCTGGGCTTCGCGGTGGCTCCAGGTCTAACTGTCTGAGGAGCCGCTTCCCCTCTGCAGTCCCTGTAGGGCATGTGGGAGCGCTGGGTCCTCCCGCCCTCGTCCGCGCCTGTCACTCTCAGGTGCTTGGGTTCCGGCCGCAGGGGAGGGTGTGGCCGCTCACTGAGCTACGTGTTTGTTTTCAGTAGCCGTTTCTTCTTTGCCCGCCGTGAGTCTTCCTTGCTTTGCGGGTTCTCCCCAGTTGCAGCGAAGTGTCCTCTCTTGCGGTCCACGGGCTTGGTTGCTCTGCGACCTGCAGGATCTTCCCAGACCAGGAATCAAACCTGTGTCCCCCTGCGCTGGCAGGCAGGCTCCCACCCACTGCACCACCAGGGAAGGCCCTCACTGGGGTCGGATTTGCGTTTCCCTGGGGTTCTTGACAGAGGCACCTGGAAGGATGGTGCCTCAGCGGATGGGAGGTCAGGGGTCATGCACCGAGCTGAGGGAGGCTTTAGGTGTCGAGGTGGCTGGAGATGGGGTGTCCTCAGCCATGAAGGCCTGGGGTGGGCTGGGGGGCAGCGTCTGTGGGGGCAGAGAGGGGGTAAGGAGAGGGAGGGAGGCGTCCAGGCCTGGGGATGGGGCCACCCGGCCCAGGCTGCCTCTTCGAGGCCTCTGTGGCTGGTGGTTGGAAGGTCCAGGCTGTCGTGTGCGAGTAGGGCTGATGCGCCACCTCCTGAGCCCAGAGCAGACGCTGGCCGAGCAGGGACCTGAACACCAGCGTCTTCAGCCCCAGCTCCAGGGTCCCCAGGGCGTGGGGGCACCGAGAAGCCTGCAGGCTGCAGCAGGCATGGGGGCCATCACCTGGTGCCCGGTGAGCCCTCCCCCCTCCCTGCCCAGCGGCGGCTCAGCCTGTCCGGCTGGCCCAAGACGCAGCTCTGCCCACCTGTGCCGACGTGGGCTGGCCGTGTGGACACCGCGCCCCCTGGCCTGTCCTCACCGACGCCGCTTCTGTCCACAGCAACAACTGCGAGATGGACTCGGTCATCGTGTCTGTGATCAACGGCTTCACGTCCGTGTATGCGGCCACCGTGGTCTACTCCATCATTGGCTTCCGCGCCACCGAACGTTACGACGACTGCTTCAGCACGTGAGTGGCCCGCGGGTGCCCCGACAGCTGCGGGGGCCTCCACCTCCGAGGAGCCCACCCGGACTGGTGTCAGCCTCGCTCTCTTTCCAGGAACATCCTGACGCTTATCAACGGGTTCGACCTGCCCGAAGGCAACGTGACGCAGGAGAACTTTGCTGAGATGCAACGGTGGTGCAACGCCTCCGACCCCGCGGCCTACGCCAGGCTCAAGTTCCAGACCTGCGACATGGACGCCTTCCTCTCACAGGTAGGGCCAGGGCAGCGGGCACCTTGGGTGGACACCGAGCCTCCCCTGGGAGTCCAGTTTGGACAAACCTGCCCCGTGCCACACGGCCGCCCACCCTGGCTATCCTGCCCCGCAGGGTCCGGGCACTGGCTCTAGGGCACCAGCATCTTCTGGGCCATGGGCCCCGCATGTGAGACCGTGAGATGCCCTCCGTGGGCCTGACCTCTCCCGTGGCCTTGTGCCAAACACACAGAAACACCCCATGGCCCGCTTTTACTGGAATTTCTCCTACACAAAGGTCGGAGTCACTGTCACCGTCCTTCTAAAATCACCGGTGGCCATCAGGCTCCCGGGAGTCCCTCCCTGATGCTCACAAGCTCAAGTGCCGGCCCCCAGGACGAGCGACATCTGCTGTGATTGCTCGTAGGCCGGCATCTACTAATCTTAGCTTTGCAATTCTCTTATTGGGAGCCACACAACATTTCGGGGGTGTGTTGAGCATTGTTGAGGGCCTGGCACTGCTTCTCCAGCGACAGCGCCATCTTGCCAGGAGTGGACACAGCAGAGGGTCCTCCCAACTTGGCTGTCCCTGGGGAACGTCACAGGGACCACGAGTCTCAATCCCCCTTCCTTTTAAAAAGCGACCTTCTCAAGGTGCCAGTTCTCGCCTGGAAGCTCAGTTTGTGGGGGGTTAGTAAGTTTACGCAGTCGCTTTATGCCCTCCTGCCCCCCTGGTAGTTTCCCTTCAGCCGGAAGCGCCCGCCCCCCAGCCCTGGGCAGTGCTGACGGGCTTCTGCTTTCCCACGGATACAAGGACGTTAGACCTCCCGGACTGCTCCTCTGCGATGTGGGCTCCATAGTGCTGTGACGACCCCCTGCAACCTCCCCATGGCTCTCTGAGTCCTTGTGCCCCAGGAATGTGTGCAGATGCCGTGACGGTGCCATGGGCCCTGCAGGATCCCGCCAGATCCACTGGCTCCTCATTCAGCCCCTCTGAGCTCAGGGCTCTCTGCGGAGGTTCAACCCCCGGGAACCCTGAGCCTCGAGAAGGGGGCCCAGTGCCCGAGGCCTCACTTACCTGCGTGGGCCACTCCGTGCAGAGTGTCATCCTTACGCACCCACAAGCACGTTTATGGCACTGCCTGCCCCACGGGCCACTCTGAGCGCTGGTGGGCGCACGTCCAGGGGCTCTGTTTCAGCTCTCGCTCAGGCCCGCTGAAGTCGGTTTGCGCGATGGCCTCGGCTATGGGCGGGGTGGGGGCACCCACTGGCGACCAGATGGCAGTCCACTCCCATCTGCCCAATGTTTCTGTCTGGGCTGCATGGGCCCCCAACCACCGCCAGACAATGTGGTCAACTTCCCAGCAATATAACCAGTTCAGCCTTTTAAAATACACCTAGAGCTAAAAGACAAGAGCTGCAGTCACTCCACAGAATGGCCCGCATCATCCATGATGGTGTGGGTGCCGGCCTGGCGGATGCAGAGCCGTCCAGTGTCAGGGCCAGACCGGCCAGTGGGCACCTCGGAGGGCCCTGGGTGACTCGCCTGCCGCCCTGCAGGGCGTGGAGGGCACCGGGCTGGCCTTCATCGTCTTCACCGAGGCCATCACCAAGATGCCGGTGGCGCCCCTCTGGTCCGTCCTCTTCTTCGTCATGCTCTTCTGCCTGGGCCTGTCGTCCATGTTCGGCAACATGGAGGGTGTGGTGGTGCCCCTGCAGGACCTCAAAGTCATCCCCAAGAAGTGGCCCAAGGAGCTGCTTACAGGTGGGCGGGGCCTGTGGAGGTTGTGGGTGGGGCCGTGCGGACGGGGGGGGGGGGGGGGGGGGTGTGGCCCGTGGGTCTATGGGCGGGGCCTGTGGGTCCGTGGGCGGGGTCTGTGGGTCTATGGGCGGGGCCTGTGGGTCCGTGGGCGGGGTCTGTGGGTCTATGGGCGGGGCATGTGGGCGGGGTCGAGGCCATGGCGCAGCCGCCAGAGGGAGACTGCGGCAGGCATGGGGCAGACGCCCGTGACGGCACCCCACCCTCTGCTGCCATAGGCCTCATCTGCTTGGGGATGTACCTCATCGCCTTCATTTTCACACTGAACTCCGGCCAGTACTGGCTGTCTCTCCTGGACAGCTACGCAGGCTCCATCCCCCTGCTCGTCATCGCCTTCTTCGAGATGTTCTCCGTAGTCTATGTGTACGGCGTGGACAGGTAGGGGCCGGGGGCGGGGAACCCCATGGTAGGGGGTGCGCAGGGCCGCGCAGGTGTCTCTTCTGTCTGGTGTGGGGTGGAGATGGCCTGAGCCTGGGAGGGCAACGGAGAGGCCATGGAGCTCACGGGGGTTGCAGACCCCGCCCTCTGCGGCGTCCAGATGCCCCCAGGCCTCGGGAAGGGCGCTGGCAGCCGCAGCAGGAGGCAGCCCAGTCTCGGGGCGAATGGGAGAAGGCAGGATGGTGCACAGGCGTTTGCTGTGGGTCGATGGGGCTTCCCCAGGACCCTGCCTGGAGGAGGGAGGAAGCTGGTGTTTTACTCCAGTTCCCACTGCACTGCCAGGCCTGCCCCCAGGGGTCTGAGCAGGGCTCCTCTGCCAGACAGAGGCTCAGGCAAAGACAAGTTTGCAAGTGTGGCAGGGTCAGCCGTCCCTTGGCCAGTCATTCAGGGCATCACGGATTGGCACCGTGTTGTTAATAGGACTTGGACTCACCACCACTCCGTAAACGATCTGGTGAAATCAATTAAGATTAAATGCACAAGCCCATGCAGGGGACCCTGTCAAGACCCCCAGCGCTGCACCTCTAAGAGTGCTGGTGAGGCTGCCCAGGGTCAGAGCCCCTGCCCTGCCAAGGGGACTGAGACAGGGAGCCGGACAGCTCCCCTCCTCGGTCCCCAGCAGCTCTGATCTGCCCTTCACATCAGTGTCAGCCTGGGGCCGAGGAGGACGTGGCCTCTGACAAGAGTCCACACGTCTAGCCTGGCACTAGCACCGCGGGATGGTGGGGCTTCCCAGAGAAGGCGTGCCTGCCAAGAAGGATGTGAGAGGTCAGAGTGCAGCATCACAGAGGAGAGACCGACTCTCCAGGCGTGGAGAGGCTGCCACCCTCTGCCTTCCGGGGACTAACAGCCCCTCGGCCTCTGCTTCCAGGTTCAACAGGGACATTGAGTTCATGATCGGCCACAAGCCCAACATCTTCTGGCAGGTCACGTGGAGAGTGGTGAGCCCCCTGCTTATGCTGGCCATCTTCCTGTTCTTCTTCGTGATCGAGGTCAGGGAGGAGCTGACATACAACATTTGGGACCCAGCCTATGTGAGTCCTGGGCCTCCAGGGTGGGTGGGTGGGGGCAGGCTCCCCCTCCCTCTAGAGGCAGGAGTGAATCACGAAGGGCGGGCTCGTTGCCCTGAGTGAGACCCCGGCTGCCTGGTTTGCTCACCTGAGGCCACTCTCTCTCCAGGAGGAATTTCCCAAATCCAAGGAAATCAAGTACCCAGGCTGGGTGTACGCTGTGGTGGTCCTGGTTGCTGGGGTCCCCTGCCTGGTCATCCCTGGCTTCGCCATCTACAAGCTCATCAGGAACCACTTCCAGAGGCGAGGGGACCAGCGGGCGCTCGTCAGCTCACTGTCCGCGGCCTCAGTGAACGGCGGCCTGTGGTCCTAGGCAGCCCAGCCCGTGGGGTGGGGGTGGTGTCTGAGGAGGGAGTGGGCTGCACGTGTGTGCACGTGTGTGTATTATGTGAGGGTGCATGTGTGGGAGCGTGTATACATGGGCGTGTGTGTGTGTGTTGTTCATGTGAGTGTGCAAGTGTGAGAGGGTATCTACCGTGTGTGGGTATGTCCCTGTGTGTGTATGTGTGCATATGTGAGTGTATATACATGTGCAAGTGTATGTGTACACGTGTGGATGTGTGTAAGCATGGGTGCATAACAAGGGACATGCTCCTGGTGTGGTTACACACACGTGTGTGTGCACATGGATGTGTGTGTGCATGTGAGCACGTGTGGGCAGGTGTATACGTGAGCCAGTATGGGAGTGTATTTGCACGCGTGTGAGTGTGTTTCAGTGTGCATGCATCTACGTGTTGTGCATGTGTGCTCATGCTTGTGTGTGTGTGCACAGCTGTGTGTGTACCTGTGTGTGCGTGCATGCCTGTGGCTTTGCTTGCACACACACGTGTTGCCTTGCAGCAACCCGAGGGCCTGGGAGCTGAGGGCGGCCCACCTCCACCCACTCCCAGAGAGTGAGCTGCCGCGGGGCGGGGCCAGCTGCGCACGCCCCCCTCACCTCGGCCCCTGGGAGCCCGTCTTGGTGCCTCTGCCCTTTCCTCTCGAGGTCCCCTCCGACCTTGGGATTCTTGCGGTGAGGTCGGGGCTTTCACCCTGTGACCAGGAGCAGCCTTCTCAGGCCCGTCCAGAAGAGGCCAGTGAGCTCGACAGAACTTGGCCGGCCCGGTGGGGCCCCACCCATCCGACAGAGTCTTGGCCACACCCGGGTGTGATCTGAAGGCTGATCTGCTTAATCCCTGCATGTGGCTGCCAGCAATAGATGAGCAGTTAAATAAAACTCAGCTCGGGTGACTTAAGGCAGACCCCCCCACACTTGGTACGTTCTTGAGAGGACATTAACTGCATGAATATTTAGCCAGATGTTGGAGAAGACGGGTTGTAGGATAACTCGGCCTTGGCCACCGAGGTGGAGGACTGCCCGTGCGTCCCGAGCGACGTCAGGGACCGTGAGGGCAGGGGGACTGTCCAGCTGTTGCTGCTCAGTGACGCCGGCGTCGGCGCGGGGACGGGATGCCACATCCAGCCTCCACCAAAGTTACGTGAACTTGGGTGTTCGTTTCCAAGAACCCGTCACCTCCACTTTCCAGGCAAGAGTCTGCAAGTTTATGTTGAACTGGACTTTGCAAGGATTCTCCGTGCAGGACCAGGGGCCCGAGTGGTGGGTGGGAGACTCCTGACCAGCATCCTTGGCATCCAGCTCCTCTACTCCCAGAGCTGTCCGACCCTGTTGGGAAAACTGCTCAGGACCCCTTAGATACACCCCGCCCCAGCCCACCCCCAGGGTATGTGGAGGGGAGACACACTCCCAGACGTGACCTGGGCAGGGACCCCACCCCCAGGGTGCGTGGAGGGGAGACACACTCCCAGACGTGACCTGGGTGGGGCTGGGCCGTCTTTGTCTCTTGGTGACGGGTTCTTTCACAGACTTGATGTTTTGCAAATTGTTAGAAATTTGGGTTTTGTGGGTGTCGTGTGTGCCTGTGTGAATAAATCACTCTTTCATAGTCTTGGCCTAAGTGTTGTCTAAATGAGAGACAGACGAGCCCCAGCCTTGAGGGGCCGGTGCAGGACTGCAGGTCTGCTGTGTGCATGGAGGGCCCCCGCCCCCCACCATTGCCCCAGGCTCCCAGCGAAGTGCCCTCACGTGGGGGCTACTGGTGAGGCCCCTGGGCCGGGGCACAGGGAGAGGCCTGGCCTCGCCACTGTCTTTCCTCTCCCATGCCTTTCCATCTGAGTCGCCCTTCCTCAGCGGGACCTGCTACCGGGGCCCCGTGTTTGGGACCATGCAGCCCGGCTGAGAGAGGAGTGTCCAAGGAAAGTCAGATTATGGATAAGGGGCCCGGTCCTGTCCTGGTGGAGGCGTCTGCTGGGTGGTGGGGGCAAGGGTCCAGGGAGCCCCCAGGGGGAAGCCTCAGCTGAACCCACCGTGTTGGCTCGTCACGGCTCCAGCCCCCAGACAGAGGGAACCCGAGCTGAGGGAAGGGCTCACATACCCCCTGAGCCTGGCCAAGCCCCTCCCCATGCCTGGCATCACCCCACCTGCCACCTTCCCAGGGAACCCCTTGGGGACGCAGGTCGCCACCCCACCACAGCTCATAGTGGGCTCACACTGGCAAGGATTCCTGGGCTAGGGGCTGGCGAAGGCCAGGGGAGGGGAGGTCTTCTGGAACTCATCTGGACATCCTCTGCAGAGGAGCACTGTGAGCCAGCTGGAAGGGGAGCACCGGGAGCCAGACAGAAGGGGAGCACCGGGAGCCAGGTGGAAAGGTCACATTCAGGCCATCTGAGAGGTCTGGACATCTTTGGAAAATAACTGGCTTAAAAGTAAACATAGCAGCTGTCCTGGCAGCCCTACTTGGGCATTCACCCATGTCCACGCAAAATCCCGTTGCAGATGTTCATTGCAGCTCTTCCTCACGGCCACCCTGGTCAGGGCATGGGGGACACAGCACCCCACAGGCCATATAACCACCCGCCAGGCGGGTCTCCAGAGACCAAGGCCTGTAGCCCAGCTCACACCGCTTACACAACGTCCCTCTCCGGGGAGGGAGAGCAGAAGCAGGCCGTCGGGGGTCGGCCACATGAGGGACAGGGCCCCTCCTGGGATGGCCGTGTCCATGCGTCAGCCGAGATGCTGGTCGATGCCTGCAGGGTGCCTAGTGGGGGCCCATGGGTGCTCGGAACTGCTCCTGACAGCCACACGTGAGCCAGCAGTTATTCCAGAAAGTTTATTAAAAGTGAACAACATCCATGGAACAGGCAAGTGGGCCCCAGCCTCGGAACCCCTGAGCTTCTCGCGTTGGTGATGGCGGCCACAGACGTTGGGCAGGAGTGGGCGGGGGAGGGTCCGGGGTCGGGAGGGGCACGCAGTTGGAGGGGCTGTTACTGATTAACCAGCTCCACTGGTTTTCCTTTAAATCACAAAAAAGCACACCCACAGGGCAGAGACTGGCAACTTCCTACCGCTGTGGAGGCTCCGGGCTGTGGCAGGCATGGCGCGCACCCCAGGGCCTGACCAACCTGTGGACGGCGGCGGGGAGGAGCGGCCAGCGTGGGACAACAAACTCCAGTACCTGCTGAGCTGCGTGGGCTTCGCTGTGGGCCTGGGCAACCTCTGGCGCTTCCCGTACCTGTGCCAGACGCATGGGGGAGGTGAGCCTCCTGGGTATGCCCCCCCCACCGCCGCCTCCGGGGTGTGGAAACTCCCACCCCCAGCGATCTGTCCCCCGGAGCCCAGCTGGCGACAGCTTTGCGGTGCTGCTCAGCAGGCCGCCCGCCCAGGCTCCGTCAGGGTCAGGGCGCCGGGCCCCCCTCGCCAGCACTGTGTCCTCACTGACCAGACCCCAGAGGGCAGCCAGGGGGCCGCAGCCACATGGGGAGCTGAGATGGGCACCCAGGCTCCCGCACGAAGCCCACAGCAGCATCTGGAGCCACTGGGCGGGGGCGCCTCGCTCAGTGGCCCGTAGCTGTTGGTGTCACACCTGGTGTTGGGGACAAGAGGCGCAGACCAGGTGGACAGCTGCCCTCAGGGGATGGACGTGGGGTGTGGCTCGCTGTGTCCCCAGGCTCAGGGCAGGGGGCTTCCCGGGCAGAGTCACCCCATCGTGGTGTCTGACCCGAGGCTTCCCCGAGGCCTGTGCTTCCTAGAGCCTGCGGAGCTCCCTGCCGAGGCAGGTGCTGGTCGAGTGTCCCCTGCAGGGCAGCGGCTCTAGCCTCCTGCCTCGGAGACGGGGAGGCCGAGGTGGTGAGGATTCAGCCCATCTCCACCCAAAATGGGGGAGCAGGGGATCAACACAGAAGGCAGAGTCCGCATGAGCACCGCCCACCAAGCTTCCTGGTCATGCAGACACGGCATCTTTGAGGTCTCCTTTTCCTGACGATAAGATCTGGGGCATGTGGGAAAATCTGAACATGCAGACAAATGGCCAGACATTCCTCTGTAACAGCTGCCCTGGCGCCAGAGCCTCCGTGGGTCTGGGGTGGGGGGCGGCCGCACCTCCGTGAGCGCGGCGTGGAGAGCATGGAGCTCCCTGGAGCGCCAGCGCAGACCTGAAGCAGGGCGCCCAGAGCCCCCAAAGCCTGTCGTGCCAGGCCAGGGCCTCGGCGACCCTCCACGCACGGGGCTCCGCCACCTGCAAGCACAGCACTGCCTACAGCCTGACCCGCTACCCAGAGCGGCCAGAGTGGGGGCCCAGGGCCCCCGCCCCATGGACACCGCCTCTGCCTCCATCCAGACATCGAGGCTGCGGGCGCCACCCGCCATGCCCGGGGCTCCGAGACACGCCTGTAGGGTCCAGGATCCAGCTTTCCCAGGCTGGAAGCTCTCGACCAAGTGCCACGAAACAAGCTTCTCACGCGGCGAGAGGCCCTTCTCCGTCTGCTCTGACCACCTCTGGAGACCCTGAGACAGGGCGGAGGTGACAAGCAGACAGGGCATCGCCTGGTTCGCACCTGCAACCCCCTGACGTCAGGACTGTGCCTCCACGTCATGGAGGGAGGCAGCGTCATCACAGAGCTGAGCAGATGTGGACGCGGGGCCGTCCGGGGCGTCACATACGCTCCACTCTGCAACGAGCAGAGGAGGCGGAAGCACAGTGCCCGGTGCTGACCCCGGCTGCTGACCGCAGGGCTCCAACCCGGGCTGTGGCCGGGGGGTCCCCCAGGGAGCTGCAGAGGCCCCGATTCCTGCTCTGCCCTGGAGGCCTGTGGTTTAGTGTGGAGCCCTGGTGTCCAGCAGAGTGAGCCCTCTCGGCTCTTCCTTTAAACTCTGCCGCCGCCTTCCTGCATAGACTGCAGCCGTGGCGCGCGGGCCGGGGGTCGGGCCGGGGGTCGGGCCTCGTGTCCGGTGGGGTGTCCGGCCTGGCCCCTGCGGTCTCCACGGGCTTGGGATGCAGGTCTCCCCTCACCCCGTGTGCCCCTCTCCTTCCATCCTCCCGTGGCTCTTTCCTCAAGATCACGGGCGTGTTTCTCAGCAGCCCACAGGCCCTTGCCGCTGTTCCGACCAGAGGCATCTTTTCTTACTGGACTGAACAGCTGTGTGCCATGCCCTGCACCCCCCGGGCTCTGCCCAGACCCGCCCACAGGGGACGGCACACAGCGGCCGGCCATCTGATGACTGTGTATTCCTTGTCACCGGCTCTGCAGTGGCCCTTCAGCTCTCGGGGCCGGAGCACCGAATGTGCGAGGCTTTCCCCACACTGACCAGGCCTCTGGTTCTCAGTGGACGCCGACTGGGTGCCCCAGAACCTAGCCTGCCCGCACAGGCTAAGGGCGGCCCCATAAGACGCCCCCTAACCTCAGATGCCAATCTGGAGTAGCAGGTCCCCAGGTTACCGTGGCTTCTTCCGATTCTTTACAAATTCAAGGGGTCCCACAACCCCTCTTAAGACTCAGTGGTTTGCTGGAATGGCTCGGGGAAACACTCAGGTCTACAGGTTTATCATGAAGGGTGCAACCCAGGAATGCCGTCCAGGAGCGATGCAGAGGCGGGCCCCCCAGCACGGCCCCCTCCTGTGCCTCCACCAGGCAGGCCCTTGACGGGACCCTGGGCCGCTGGCTGGTGACTCTCAGTCTGCCGCTGCGGGAGGGCCGGGCTGGGAGTCCCAGGGGTGGGGTCGCCCTGCCCCTCCAGCTCCCGGCCTGTGGGGTCAGCTGGGTGAGGCTGAAGGACATCAACAAGCTGAGCCCCTCGCCCGACCCCCCGACACGCCTAGGGAGCTCGGGGGCCGAGCCAGGACAGGACCAGACACGCTCCTCTCAGTTCAGTGCAGCGTCCCGGATCCGGGGCCCCAGCACCGGGTCCACGAAAGGGGGACCAGCTCTCCTCCTGCCTTGTAGTCTGGCAGAAACAAGCCTGCCCCGCGCCACCCCCACTGGCTCCTCCTGGAGTCAGCATGAGGGGGCGGGCACCCCCCGGATGTAGAGCCCCCAAGCCTGGCCCCCAGCACCCCAGCCGGGCCTGTGATCTGGGCCCCCGTCCCCACGGTGGTTGCGTTGGGGCTGAAATGAGCCTGACGCACAGGCTGGACACTGCTCAGCACCGGGTCACAGAAATGCCTCCTGTCCCCCTCTCCCCAGAGCCGGGAGACTCAGCCACGGGCCAGGCCCCCCGTCCCTCCCCTCCCTGTCTGTCCCCTCTCCCCAGACCTCTCCTTGGGCCAGACCCTCTCACGCTGCCCTCAACCAGCCCCTGAGGCCTCCACCTGGACCCCGTCCAGCTAGGGCCTCCCCCTCAGACCGGGCAGGGACGGGGGAAGGGGGCCAAGGGCCAGTCAGCCCGGAGGCCTCACCCTTCCCGGATGGTGGCTCAAACACGTGGGGCTCAGGCCCTGGGCGTGCGGCCGTTCCAGGTCTGCCTCCGCCATGCTGCAAGGTGTGCGTCCTGGGGCCTGAGCGTGCCTCAGGAGGGCACCTCCCTCAGTGACCTGGACCCCGGGTCCCTGGTGACCCCCGGCCACAGCCCCCGCTGCAAGCCCTGCCCGCAGGGGCCCTCCTGCCCCTGGGAGGCCATCCCAGGGCCTCTGGGGCTCCACCTGGAACTTAAGTCTCTAATGTACTTTGCCTTTTTGCTGCTGCATGGGAGACACTGAGACGCATCGTCTGCCCACATGCTGGCCCCGGCGGCCCGTCAGGCCGACATGGCCCAAGAGCTCCATGGCCTGGCTGCCCTCAGGGTTCTGACTCTGCATCCACACTTCGGATGGTGATAGAAAAAGCCAGCACGAAGCTGTGCTGGTGAAGAGCACGGGGCCTTGGTTCGAGGGAGTGGCTCTTGGAAGCTGAACCCAAGCTTCCCGTGGACAGTGGGGAGAGCCGTGCCCACAGCAGCCTGTGCTGTTGGTCAGGGCCTGATGGTCTGTGCTGCTCCCTGGGGTCCCCTGGACCCGTGCAGGCAGCAGCTGCGGTCAGCCAGGCAGCGCTGAAGCAGCCACACGTGCCAGCCCAGGGCAGGCAGGTTCCCAGGGTCTGGACAGAGGATGTGCAGCTGAGACTCCCACGGCACACACAGGGCCGATTCCGCCTCTGGCACTCAGTCCTCCTCCCGACAGTGCAGGAGCGTCCTGTGGGGACCCGTGTCTCCCCAGCAGGCCTGCGGGCTCAGGGGTGCCCGGCCCCCTGCCACCCGCCGGGACCCGCGCCATCCACGTGGTGCAGAAGGGACCCGCCGTGTCTGCCTGCCTGCCCTCAGGTTCTTGCCGAGAGGCAGCTCTGTCTGAGGGGCCCGGCACCCAGGCCAACCCTGCTGTGTGCACCCCAGCGTCCGAGCAGGGGTGAAGGGTTGGGAAGGGCTTCCCACCTCAACCCAGGGCACAGCTCGGGGGACCTCCGGTGACCACCTCCTGCAAGGCCCTGCCATGAGCAGACCAGCTCCCCGTCCCAGGAGCCCGGGAACCAGGGGTGTCAGGGCCCCAGTGAGAACGCAGCTCGGCCCATGTGTCAGTGGGAACCCCACACAGCCCCAGAGGGTGGGGGACTACAGCTTTAACACAAGCAAACCCCCGACGTCAGGGCTGTCTCCCTCGGTGGCCATGAATGCTTCTCCTTATCCCCCCCACAGCGGCCTGTGTCACCCTCACCAAGGCTGGGCGGGGCAGAGGGCAGAGCCCACTGACAGCCGCGTCTCTGCAGGTGCCTTCCTCATCCCCTACATCATCGCCCTGGCCTTCGAGGGCATCCCGCTGTTCCACATTGAGCTTGCTGTCGGCCAGCGCCTGCGCAGGGGCAGCGTCGGGGCGTGGACAGCCATCTCGCCCTATCTGGGGGGCATGGGTACGTGCCCCCCCATGACCCTGACCTGCAGCTGCTCCGTGGGGGGGGGGGGGGGGCGGGGCTGCGTCTACGCGTGCCATGCGTGTTTGCTGGGTGTTCGCTCGTCATACCAGTGCATGCCCGGTGGTTTGGAACGGAAGGTGCAGGGGTCCCGGGCACGCAGGTCCCCAAGGCAGGAATCAGGCGTGACAGCGGAGGCAGGAGTCCACCCCAGAACAGCAGCTCGCTGGCCCACGGTGCCCAGTCCATGTGCATGGGGCCCTGAGTGCATGCGACCTGGGACCTCGTGGCACCTGGGGAGACTGGGCAGAGGGCAGCCCTGGTTCCCCGAGTGCCCGTGAGATGGGCTCTGCCGCAGACGGCCCCAGCATCGCCGGCAGGCCTGTGGCATGCCTGGTGGCTTCGGGCTGCCCGAAGGCCCACCTAGAAGCAGGCCGAGGCTGGCGGACAGGCCGCTGAAGCCCAGCCAGGAGGGTGCCAGCCAGCGGGCGGGCAGCAGGGGCCTCAGGGTTGACGCAGGGATCGGATACACAGGCTGGGCGCGAAGAGGTCCATCGGGCCGCCCAGGAAGGCGCTGACCGTGCCCGGTGCCCACAGGGCTGGGCTGCTTCACCGTGTCCTTCCTGGTCAGCCTGTACTACAACACCGTCCTGACCTGGGTGCTCTGGTACCTCCTCAACTCCTTCCAGCACCCGCTGCCCTGGAGCGCCTGCCCGCTCGACCTCAACCGCACAGGTACTGCTGTTGGGAGAGATGCCCAGCGTGGCCGGCCCCCCTGGAGCTGGGTCCTGCTACCCCGCGCTTGCCCGTTTGCTGTGGGACCCCGGGCCCCCCTCACCAAGTAGCACCCAGGCCCTCGAAGCTGCTCACACACCTGGCAAGGAAAAGTGTGTGGGTTGGGCTGCTCATCCCCCTGAATTAGGTCTTCAGGGGGACACCCCCCCAGCCCAAGTGCATGCCCTCTGCGGAGACCTCAGGTGTGGGGAGTACTCATGGTTTTCAAGTGTGCTCATGAACCCGGGTGGGCCTCTGTCCCCGCGGGCCCCCTGTGCCAGCTCGTGCTAGGCACCTGCTGGACAGGCTGAGCAGCTGCAGAGGCCCCTGGCAGCCAGCCCCCCGGGCCCGCTCCCAGGGTGGCGGGGTCCTGCCGGGTCCCTGTGGCCCGCGGCCCACCTGTGCGGGCCCTGCCGGCTCCAGGCCTCGTGCAGGAGTGCCGGGACAGCAGCCCCGTGAGCTACTTCTGGTACCGGCGGACCCTGAACGTCTCGGCCGACATCGGTGACAGCGGCCCGGTCCAGTGGCGGCTGCTGGTCTGCCTGGCCGTCTCCTGGGCCGTCGTGTACCTGTGCGTCATCAGGGGCATCGAGACCACTGGGAAGGTGAGCCGCGCAGCCCGCCCCCGGGCCCCTCCTCACTTCATCTCCTCGGCCTCTGGGGTTCAGAGGTTCTGTCCGTGTCCCTGGAGAGCTGGGCTCCTCTCACCGTGAGGTGAACCTCCTCGGCTCAGTGACAGTCTGCACTGAAATCCTCTCTGATGTTAGAACAGCCATTCTGGCTTCTTTGACTGAATTAATTTTTTTCCAGCTCTTTTTCTTTTTGTATGTTTGGGTCTTTGTGTTTAAAGTGTGATTCTGGTAGACAGCGCGCAGCTGGCTCTTACTTTTGCCCCCAGTCTGACTGCCCCCGTCTTCTTCCTTTGGGGTGGTTGCACTGACCGCGCTGTCCATCTGGCTGGGTGAGGCCCATCGCCTTGTATTTCCTTTCTGCTCATCCCCTCTGCTCTTTGCTCTCGTGCCGCTCTTTCTCTGAGGTGTTTTGGACGCCTCTCTATGTCCTTTGCTCGGCGGCTGTAACTCGGTGGTTGGATTTGGGGCTGCAGCCCACTCTGTCTCCCAGCAACGCTGCGCCAGGCGACAGAGGAGGCCTCAGCATCGCCCTCTCCCTCCAGTGGCCACGCTGCCATCACACCTTTCACTACAGCGTCATAAGCAGCAAGCGCAGCCTCAGCACTTCCTTTTTTCTTTGCCTCTCAGCCTGTGGGGTCTTAGGTCACCGATCAGGGACTGAACCCAGGCCCGGCAGTGAGCGAGGTGAATCTTCACCTAGGGAACACCCACATTCTCAGCATTTTTGTTTTAAACACTGCATTATCTTTTAAAGAGACTGAGGCAATGAGAAAAAATACTGAAAGTCACCTCGCTTCCACACAGAGAGGACCAGGGGAGCCTGAGTCTGTGCCTCCCACGTTTGCCTTTCAAACTGCACCCAGCTCCAGCTGCCCACCCCTCTTCCTCCAGGGCTTGGATGAGTGCCCACCCCTCTTCCTCCCAGGCGTGGATGAGTGCCCACCCCTCTTCCTCCCGGGCGTGGATGAGTGCCCATCCCTCTTCCTCCGGGGCTTGGATGAGTCTGGTACTTTTCTCTTCCTCCCGGGCGTGGATGAGTCCGGTACTTTTTACGTTTGTCCTGACTTCAACTGTGACTACACTCCACGCGTCTCTGTGGGGCCTCCCGATGGTGGTTGTGGAGGTCTGCGGGTCTGAGTGTGTGTGAGCTCCTGTACTGTATTTCGGTTAACGTGTGGGGGTGATAATTACTCTCAGGTGAGGGGCTCCAAGCTCGAGGAGACTGGAATTTCAGACCCAACCAACCAGCCAGAAACCCAAATAGTCCTGCACGAACGTCCCTGAAGATGACCTGGGTGGCCGCACCGTGTCTGCATTTGGGGTCTGGGCTCAGGGGGAAGGGTCCCCGTTTGCCGATTTAATTTTTTGCAGACGCTATGTGCGCAGACCCTCCCCAGCCCTGAAAGAACTGGGGACTGGTCCTGCTCGGGGAGAGCGTGTGGGCAGGTGTGCGCCCCACAGACCCCATGAAGAGGCCCTCTGGGGCCTCAGCATAGAAGGAGGAGGGGCCTGTGGACCAGAGGGAGGCCACTGCCCACCGCGGTAGAACCCTCGCGTGAGCCTCGGGGCAGCCCAAGCCCCTGAGCGTGACTGGGGCCCGCCGCCCGCTGTCTCCAGTCAGACCCCACGACCCGGCAGTGGCCCAAGGCCGCTCCTGAGCCCCGCTGACTCAGGAGTGGATGCAGAGGAGACTGATGACTGGCCTTTTCAGGCCATTTATTTCACGGCCCTGTTTCCTTACCTGGTGCTCACGGTCTTCCTGGTCAGAGGGCTCACGCTGCCCGGGGCGATGCAAGGACTGACCTACCTGTTCACCCCTGACGTAAGTGGGCCCCACACCCAAGCTCCCCCACAGGCCCAGGCTCAGGAAACAAACAAGCCGGGCCCCCCCAGCCTGGACCCTCCCACCCTCAGCCAAGGGAGCAGAGATGGCCACAGGGAGGGGCGGTCCGGCGTCTCAGGGGTCAGGTTTGGAGGGCGGGGAGCAGAGAACGCGGGCTGGGATGCAGGGGCGTGTGAAATGGGGGTGCAGGAGAGACGCCTGGTGGGGACCTCGGTGTCCCCCGCAGGGTCCCAGACCCCACGTCTCTGAGGGGCTTGTCCAGGAACACGAGCCCGCCAGGAGAGGAGCCACGGGGCCATCCCATGGTCTCTGGAGCCCCAGAGGCTGCACAGCTTAGCACCCTCAGTCTCCCAGGCTGGGCCCCTTGCTGGGCACGTGGGTGGGGTCTGTGGGTTCCCCAGTGGGAACACCAGGCCCTGTGTGCAGGGGGCCCCGCCTGGCCCGCGAGTCCTCGAAACCCCTAGCCTGCAGGGAGCTGAACCGACCCGGATCTGACTCCCAGCCCCGAGAGGGTCGTCCTCCTGTGGATGGGCCCAGGGGGCATTCCGCATCAAAGCAGGGAGCCCGGACTGCCCGTGTCATCACACGCGCTCCTCACGAGTGGTCCCAAGCTGTCTCGGGGCCTGGGTGGGCACACGGCTCGTGGGAGCATCCCGGGGATGCTGGGCAGTCTTGACCAGGAGCACCAGGCTGGGGGCCTGTCTGCGACCACAGGTCCCCATTCCCCTCCAGCTGCGGGTCCTACAGAACCCCCGGGTGTGGCTGGACGCCGCCACCCAGATATTCTTCTCCCTGTCCCTCGCCTTGGGAGGACACATCGCTTTCGCCAGCTACAACCCACCCAGGTAGGCTGGGGCTGGGGCCAGGGGCTGTGCTGCGGAGGGCATGCCGAGCAGCTTGTTGTGACATCCTTCCTGGAACGCGGGGTCAACCGGTGTGAGCCTCTGATAAGCACCTCTGGGGTTCTGGCAATCACTGAGTCACCCCGAGGGCCGGGAGGCTGCCGCCCTCTGAAGCAGCTTGCAGCAAGTTCTGGAGCAGCTGCCGGAAGGGAACTGGGGTCATCAAAGCCAGGAACAAGGCTATAACCTGGGGCTGCCCGTGTGACACACGTGGCCATAAAAGCAGAAATACAGACTGTGTCAGCCTCCCGGGCACTTAGACGCCCGGGCGCCCGCCTCCTCACGACGCCCAAGCCTGCCCATGGGTCATAAAACATGGCATGAGCGATGACGTGCTGACAGCAGCCTCCGCGCGGGTCCATGAGGGCAGCGGGCGCGCGGGGGGCGGAGGGCCCAGGGGCCTCCAGTGGTCACTCCTGCTGTGCTTCTGCCTCCACCCTTGCACGGCAGCCACTGTGCGTTTCTCACCTGGAGACCAGGCACCCACACCCAGGGCCCCCAGCTCGCTCCTGCCCCGAGGCCGCAGAGGAGACGGGCCCTGAGGGTTGGCACCAGCTGCCGCCTCGAGCTGGGGTCCCGGGCGGGGGTGGTGGGGAGGGCCCTGAGAGGCGGCGCCCTGCCCCAGGCCTCCTCCCTGGGGCCCTAAGGCCGCGCGTCTGCACAGGAACAACTGCAGGAGGGACGCGGTGAGCATCGCGCTGGTGAACAGCATGACGTCCCTCTACGCGTCCATCGCTGTCTTTTCTGTCTTGGGGTTCAAGGCAGCCAGCGACCACGGGCGGTGCCTGGACCGGTGAGCGGGGCCCTTGGGCGCTGAGGAGTCAGGGATGGGGGCGGTCCGCCTGGAACCATGGGCAGGACCCGAGCTGGAGGTTGGGTCTTGGCCAGGAAGACAGGTTCCGATGAGGGAGTTGTGGACAGGATGGGCCCCCGGCCAACAGCCGGTATCCTGACGGGAGGGGGGGCACACGCAGACACGGAGGAGGAGCGGGGGCTACAGGGAGGCGGCCACGGCGCACACCCGGGGCCCTCCCCTGGGCCGCGGGCGACCCCAGCCCTGCCCACGCCTCGTCTTGGACTCCCTGCTCCAGAGCTAGGAGGTCACACGTCCTGCGGCTTCCAGTCGCCCAGGCTGTGGTCATCTCTCACCACAGTCCTGGAGCCGGCCCAGTGAGGACGGCCCCACGGGGGAAGTCACCGCATGGGACGGATGGCCTCCCAATGCAGGTTCCCGGGAGAGCCCCACCAGAGGGGCACAAGCCCGCCCTCCGCCTGCTGCTGGAGGTCCAGGGCAGCTTGTGGATGATGGACTCGTGGGCAGTGTTGGCAGGGCACAGGGGAATGCCTGCCATGACCACCCTGGCCACGCGGGGGAGGAAGGGCAGCCACCCGCACCCCAGGCACAGCAGAGCACGTGCGCGGCTCGGAGACCCCAAGAGGCCGCAGTGGCCGCAGCGTCCACTGCGTCCCAGGAAGCAGCGTCCCACCACGGGCCAGCTCTTCCCACCGCTCCCCCCAGATGCCCAGAGAACAAAACCAGAGTGGCCAACACCGGCTCCCCTACGGCTGCACCTTGGGCAGCGTCACCACCTTCTTGCTGCGCCAGGGTCACTAGGCCACCCCGACACAGCAGAATCACAGACGGAACGGACGGAACGCACACGCACGGGAGAGCCACGGCCCCAGCCAGCCTCTGAGAGGCTCGTCCACGGCCCTAGGGGCAAAGCGTCCCGGGGCCTGGCAGGAATGGGCATGTCAGCCACCCCAGCCACCTCTGCAAAAGGCTTCGGGACTCTGCAGGGCGAGGTGCCAAGCATGTTCTAGTGAACAGTCTGAGCCGTGAGCCCCGAGTCGGACGTGGAGGTGTGAGGAGCTTGAGGCCACCCCTGCGGAGGAGGCTGGAGCCCACAGGCCAGGGGGCAGGAGGCTGTGTGGCCTCTTTGTACCCTGGCCCTAGAAGCTGGATAGCCTGTGTCCCCCACATGTGTACAAGACCCCGGGCGCCCCCCAGAGCCCGCCCCTCCGGGGCCACTCACCCAGCGTCCCTGCCCCCGCAGAAACATCCTCCACCTCATCAACGCCTTCGACCTGCCGGAGCAGAGCGTGTCCAGGGACACCTACACTGTGGCCCTGGCGCGTCTGAACGCCTCACAGCCGGCTCAGGTGGCCGGGCTCCCCCTGGAGGCCTGCCGCCTGGAGGACTTCCTGGACAAGGTGCGCAGGGGCCATGGTGCGGCTGCAGGAGGCTGCAGGCGTTGACCTGGGGTCAGGGCTGAGCCCTGGGGCCTAAACGCAGTGCCTCCAACAGGCCCTGCTCTGCAGGTGGGGTCCAGACGGGGCGAGCGGGCCTTGGGGCTACCCAGAGTCCAGGGAGAGGGGCGTGAGCACAGCCTCGAGCCAGGCCATGGCTGGCCGACGTGGGGCAGGGACAGTGACTGGAGGTGGGCAGGCCCCTGCGGGAAGCTGTTGAATGGGCTCCTGAGCCCCAGCCCGGGGGCGCGCGTCCCCCGCCGCAGGTGATTTAGGGGACAGGGCACCTCCCCGCAGAGGTGCACCCACAGTATGTGGTAACATGGCCCGGACGGGGCAGGGTCACCTCTGCCTGACCCAGGAGGGCACCCTGGCCTTCCAGCAGGGAGCGTGAGGGTGGGTGTGCGTCCTGGCGTGGCCCCTGCTGGCACACGCGTGTGTCCTGGGGGGGAATGCTGGCACACACATGTCCCAGGGGCGTGCTGGCACACGCGTGTGTCCTTGGGGGGAATGCTGGCACACGTGTGTGTCCTGGGGGGCATGCTGGCACACACGTGTCCCAGGGGCGTGCTGGCACACGTGTGTGTCCCGAGGGGGGTGCTCGCCCACGCGTGTGTCCCAGGGGTGTGCTGGCACACGCGTGTCCCGGGGGTGTGCTGGCACACGTGTGTGTCCCGGGGGCGTGCTGGCACACCTGCGCCATGTTGCAGAGTGCCTCGGGCACGGGCCTGGCCTTCATCGTCTTCACGGAGGCCGTGCTCCACATGCCCGGCGCGCCGGTCTGGGCTGTGCTCTTCTTCGGGATGCTCTTCAGCCTGGGCCTGTCGTCCATGTTCGGGAACATGGAGAGCATCATCACGCCGCTCCTGGACCTGGGGGTCATGCCCAGAAGGGTCCCCAAGGAGGTGCTGACAGGTGAGTGCACAGCCAGGCCTCCTCACCAGATGTCAGATGAGCCTCCCCCACGGGGGCTTGAGGGCTGGTCCCGGCAGCTCAGGCTGACCCCCCGAGGGCCAGGGAGCACGGGCGGGCACTGTGTCCCGCATGGCCCCCGAGGGTGTCCTCCAGGCCATGGTGCCGGGCACACGGCAGGGCACCGGAGACGCCTGACGGGTCATGTCCAGGCCTGGCCTGCCTGCTGTGCTTCTTCACGGCCACCTGCTTCACGCTGCGGTCGGGGAGCTACTGGCTGGAGATCTTCGACCAGTACGCCGCGGCCCTGAACCTGATCCTCCTGGCCTTCTTCGAGGTGGTCGGGGTCGCTTACGTTTATGGGATGAAGCGGTGAGTCAGCCGCCTGGCCCGCCCCTCTGCTCCCGGCGTCCCGTGGTCCCTGAGTGGGCCTCAGGCAGCGGTGGGTGACACGGGCCATCTGAGGTCCCCCCAGCGAACCTGTCCACAGGCGTAGCCTGGCACCACCGCCTGGCTATGCGGAGGCCCATGACTAACAGTGGTCTCCAGCCACCTGCGGGAGCTCCCAGCGTCCAAGCGCAGGTGGACCCCAGGGCAGGAGGGCCTGCCCAAAGCGCCAAGAGCCAACCTCCCCTGGAGGCCTCCGAGGAGACCCAGCCACATTCTACCACCCTCACCTGGCCCAGGCCCGAGGCACAACCGCACTCACACCTGAACTCACACTTGCACACACACACACACCCCTGCACTCACCTGTCACCCTGCCCAGATAGGGACCCTAGAGGTTGTGACCCCGACCTTTGTTCTAAGAGCTCCTGAGAGGCCCTGAATGCGAGCCTCGATGCTGCTCTACGGGCAGAGGGACAGCGGGCTCGTCCCCAGGGGACACGCCCACAGAGCCAGCAGTGGTGTGGGGGACAGTGCACCCCTGGACTTGGGGGGCCACGCGGTCTCAGAAGGGGACCCTCAGGTGCCCTGCGGAGGAGACCTGGGAGGGGCGGGGACAGGAAGGGCCCTGGGGCGGGGTCCGGAGCAGCTCCAACCCCCTCCCGTGTGTGCCGGGGCCGCTGCACATCCTGGGCCTCTGTTCCTGCCCTGGGACCCCAGTCAGGTGTCGCGTCCCCCTCAGCTACGCTCACAGAGCTGGAACTCCCCAACCGGGGCCAGACCCACAGGTCCTGCTGCTCCCTGGACTGGGCTCCGCGACCCCTCGGGCCTTTCCCATCCATTGACCTGGGGGTGGGGCGGGTCCTCACCAGAACCCAGACGGCTGCCTCATCCAGGGGCCACTCGGGAAGACAAGGGACAGAGGTCAGAGTGGAGGTGGGGACAGTCCCTTGGGCCGCATCCTGGTGGACAAAGGCTGCCGGCCGAGCGGATGGGGACTGAGCCCAGGCTCTGCGGCAGGTTCTGCGACGACATAGCCTGGATGACCGGGAGGCGGCCCGGCTTCTACTGGCGGGCAACCTGGAAGGTCGTGAGCCCCCTGCTGCTGCTGACCATCTTCCTGGCCTATGTTGCCCTCCTGGCCAGCTCGCCACCGCACTACAAGGCCTGGAACCCCCGATACGTAAGTCCTTTGGGTAGGGGGATGACCCCAGGGCCCAAGACCCAGCCTCACTCCCCTCCCCGGTGCCCACCAGGGACATCTGTGCGCCGGGGCCCACGCAGGCTGCTTTTTCCCTGAGACCCCAGGTCCCTGGCCCTTGATGTCCCCTGGGGCATCGGTGCTGACTCCGGCAGCCCCAGCGACCTTGGGGCTGACCTTGGGTGCAGGCCTCGGTCAGCAGCGGGAGGGCAGTGCAGGCTCCACACTCTGGTGACCCCGTGGGCCCATGCAGCCCCTCCCCCGGGGATGGGGGCCATGGGGCCGGCTCTGCAGACGCCTGGCCAGTCTCAGATGGGACCCGCCACCGAGACAGGCAAAGCACAGGGTGTGGCCTGGACTCTGGAGCCAGCTCTTGGCCCCAGGCTGCGCGCTGAGCCCATGAGCTCCACCAGCCTGCTTTCCATCTGCCAGCTCAGAGCCGCCCCTTCTCCGGGGTGTGGACGCAGCTGGTTCTAAAATCTCCCCAGAAAGCAGCTGCCCCACACGGCCAGACGGGCATAGGAGGAATGGCGCCACCTTCTGTGGGCGCCCGCCCTGTTACAGTGACCACGGGCCTGAGATCGGGCGGGTGGTGCTCCCCTCACGGAGGGAGCACGGAGTCTGACCAGGCCCAGCGGTCAACCCCAGGACCGAGCAGCCCTTCGGGTGGTCCAGGGTGGCTCTCTCCAGAACGCGGCACCCCAGGTCCCCAGCCTGCCTCTCGGAGCCTAACCCCACAGGTGGCTTGGCAGGCCAAGTCCCCGAAACTTCAGCTGCCCAGGTGCCCACTGCCAGGGAGCGGCCCTGGCCAGGTGCCTTTCCCTCCACCCGCCCTAGGGGCCCCGATAGAGGAGAAGACGGGCTGAGCTGCCCCCCACGCTCATGGCCCCTGGGGCCGAGGGCCAGCCTCCTCTACACAGGGAGTGCGCGTGGGGCGACCTGTCTGCTTCCCGGATGCCCCTCTCAGGCCTCGTGTCCTGCAGGAGCGGTTCCCCTTGCGGCAGGAGAAGCCCTACCCGGGCTGGGTGCTGGCCGCCTGTGTGCTCCTGTCCTTCCTGCCCACCCTGTGGGTCCCGGTGGTGGCGCTGGGCCAGCTGCTCGCCCGGTGCAGACAGAAGACGCGGGACCCGCCGCAGGACAGATGCCCAAAGCCCCGGGGCGGCAGGGCCTGCTGAGCACGGGGCCAGGGTGGCGGGGAGGCCTGCCTGTGCCACAGCCAGGGCAGCACCAATACACGCACGCTTGGCCCCGAGGGCCCGTGGTCATTGTTCCCGACACTGTCGTGCCCTCCGGACCCGCTCACGGCACCGCCCGACTCGCATGTCAGTCCACGCTCCTCTCCAAATGGCCCAAGCCCATTGTCCGCCTCCTGGGCCCTGTGGCTGGTGGTTCTGCATGGGGCCCTCGGGGAGGCCGTGCACTGAGTCCACGGGCAAAACGCTGGTGGTAGGGGGAAGGGGGTCTGGGAAGGCCCACCCGCACCCCACAGCAGATGGACAGCGTGAGGCAGGGCCATCTGCAAGGAACGCCGCAGGGCTGGGATGGAGGCCCAGCCCCACATAAGGACCTTTCTCTACCTGAGCCCTGGTCCCAGGGAGGGTCTACCCTGGGTGTGCGTGATGGGGACCTCAGGGCACCTGGTGCACAGACAATCATCCCAGAAGCATGGGGCGCTCCCTCCTCCCCAAAGGCCAGGGAGCTGGGGCACTGAGATGCTAACTGAGATGCTGGCTCTTCGCAGGCTTAGCTTAGACACACTGCCCTTTACTCTTCTGAGACTTTCAAGTCAAGGAGGGAAGGGAAGGCCGATGGTCACGCAAGTCTCCATTCTCTCCAGGGGAGGAGGGCCAGCCTCCCTCCTGAGCATGGGTCCCTCCCTGCACCAAGCCCCACTCCCAGCAGCCTCAGATAAGACCTGCCCTTTCCGGGGCCCGCTCGCCTCCCCCCGCCTCCCTGCACTCTGGACCTCCTCCACCAGCCGGGGACAGTCCTGAGGGGCCCTGGACACACAGGTGAGCTGCCGGAGACCCAGCCTGTCCTCCGCGTTGTGATGGGAGCGCGGCCCTCTGAGCCCAGCCCCAGGCAGGCGAGTGCTGTCCATGGTGCTGAACCAGGCCCTCCGACACGGCCCTGCGGGAGGCCAGCACGGCGCTGGGGCCCTGGGACCCCGGAAAACGGGCTGGTCACTGCCGCATGCCTAAGAGGAGTGGGTATTATAGCCGGGTCAACGCAAGTTTGCCCCGGAGTGAGCCCTAAGCCGCATCTGGTGGGCGGGGTCTGCACTTCACCCCCATGCCGCCCTCAGTGACTCAGGGCCCCCTCTTCCAGAGAAGCACCAACACGGCGTCCACCTCAGCCTCCCTCCTCCGCGTGCAGGGACCCCAGGCTCACACCAGCCCGCCTGGGAGGCGGGTCCAGGCCAGCTGATGGTCACTAATCACCGTGATGCCCTCCCACCATGTCCAGGACAGGCTCTCGGACTCTGGAGTTCAGATGTCCAGGTCCCTGTGCGTATTTGGGGGTCACCACCTTGCCTCCCACCAGCACTTGGAGGGCTCTGAGCTGAGGGGTCTGGGAAGCCCTCTGCCCCATGCTGACCTTCACAAGTGAGCATGCCAGGGCCAGGTGCCAGCACGTGCCAGGGTCACGGCAGTGAGTGGGGGGTGGGCATATGGGGCCAGGGGCCCCGGGTGTGGCCTGTGCCCTGCTTTCTCTCCTGCCTCCTTCTCACTCGCTTCCCGCCTTGACTCCCAGCGGCACACAGACCTGGGGGCGCATGAGCATCTACTTCACATGCAGTTTAGAGCTAGTGAAGTCAAAGCTGATCCACTGTGTGCAGCTCTTTCCGACACCATGGACTGTAGCCTGCCAGGCCCCTCTGTCCATTGGTTTCTCCAGACAAGCACATTGGAGTGGGTAGCCGTTCCCTTCTCCAGGCGACCTTCCACCCCAGGGACTGAATGCAGGTCTCCCACATTGCAGGCAGATTCTTTACATCGGGGCCACCAGGGAAGCCCACCTAGGGAAGCCTGGCAGATTCTTTCCATCGGGGCCTCCAGGGAAGCCCACCTAGATCCAGGGAAGCCTGGAAACTAGACTCTCTCAGAATTCTATCCTTTTCACGTTTCACTCTGAGGAGCCGCACGGTGGTTTTAAAAACGATAAATCAGAGCAAGATCTTAGTTGAGCCCGACCAGAACATATGCCCTTTCCAAGGGTTTTACACTTCAGGAAAAATACAAGTGATTGTGAGTAAAATCGGGATAAACTGCATTTAGTAGACAGAGTTTTAGAGGCATGCGGATGCTGGAAAGCTGAGTGATGACTGGCCTTTATGGAAAGGCCAGAAAGAGGTTTGGGGCGCAGGGAGCCCGCAGGTGGGGGTCAGCAGGACGCAGCTGTGGGGTCTTGGTCACCTTCCCCTACCTGAAGCACCTGGCACGCTGAGCAGCAAGTCACTCCTCCCCAGAGGGGGCACCGCCAGGCGGGCATGCCAGGCAGGCGGGTGGGGCCAATCCCTCGCTGTTTATGATGTGCGCCTGGACTTGGGTCCATCACAAACAGACGCACCAACCCGGTCACTTGGACGCAGCCTGCAGCAGCGGCAGCTGACAGGCGACGGCCATAAACACGGCCGGCCAGCGCCGGGCACCACGCTCAGCGGCAGCGGGCCGCTCCCACGACGACCCCGACCAAGGTTCACTTGACAGCCCCTGCCTCAGTGCGTGGCCCCCCCAGCAACACCCCAGAAGGGAGCCTCGGGAATCGGCCACTGTCATCAGGATGAGCTTGTGCCGGGCACAGGGCGCAAGGCGGCCAGCCGCCCAGGTGGCACCCTGAGCTGCCCTTCCTGTTCTCATGCCCGCAGGGATCTAAGCGCAAGGACAGAGCAGAGCAGGGCAGGCCAGGCCCGTTGTCCTGATCAACACCGGCAGCTCCTGATGCTGGATTCTCCTGGGGGGAGGGTGCCCCACAGACCTGGGCCCAGGGGCACGTAGAGGCCTCCGACAGGGCGCTGAGGAGGGGACCCCCGCTCTCACACAGGCCCCTCCATAACCTCACACCCTCTTCCTGCTGGCTGAGTCGCACACCCACCACCTCCCCCTGACCCACCTCCAGCACCCTGACCCTGGCCCCACGACCACTGAAGGCTACGCCCCAGGGCCACTGCAAGGGGGACAGTCCCCAGGGCAGCCTCCAACCTCCCCACCCCTCAGAGCAGCCTCAGCAGTGTGTGGGATTTCAAGATTCACATGCCCAGACCTGCTGAGCCAGAGGTGAGACAGGGGCACCTGTGTGGCTCACCCCCCACCAGACGAGGGACCCAGCAGCTGTGTGGCTCACTCCCCACCAGACTGGGGACCCAGCAGCCGTGTGGTTCACACCCTCCCCCAGGAGACCAGGGGGGAGCATCTGTGTGATTCACCACCCCCGACCAGGGGACCAGGGACCCAGCACCTATGTGGCTCACCCCCTGCTCCCCACCAGAGGGCTCAGGTTGAAAGCTGCCCCTTGCCTCTGAGCCCCAGCCCTCCTGGGACAACTTCTCTGGGACAGCTGGCCACCACCAGGTTAGGGGCTCGCCGCACCTCTCCACAACCTCAGGGTCACCTGTCTGCCCAGGCCCTCCATATGGCCCCCAAAGCACAGCCCTTGGCCTCGAGCCCCATGTGGCCCCCAGAGGTCTCACCCTCGGGGACCCGAGCAGGGCCCACTGAGGAGCCTCTCTCTGCGCACCCCGGCCCAGGCCTCTGCTGCTTCTCCACAGGCACTCCGCCCGAGTCCAGCTCAGTGGACAGAACGGCACGTGAGCAAAGGAGCCCCTGCAGCCACAAGGAGACAGGCAGGGTCACCCACGTGGACACACAGGCGCTGCCGCCCAAGCCCGTCCACCTGCCCAGGTCCAGCTCGTGGGGACAGGTGAGGGGACCAGCACCCTGGAGAGGGCCGGGCCCATGCCTGGACCCGTGTCCACGGCCCGCGCTGTCCACTCCATGGGCCCTCGGGAGAGACGAGGAGTCCGGGGCCCACTGTGAAGGGACAGGCAGGGTCAGGGGTCCTAGACCTCGGAATGTCCGTGTCCACCGTCTCCCGAGTGTGCATAGGGCGTGACCAGTCCGCTGCAGGCAGGGTGGGCACTGGTCCGGCCCCGAGAGGCATCCTCTCCGATCCCCTGGCTCCTCCAGCCACACCCTGCCCCCAGGATACCCCCCTCCAACTCCTGCCAGGCCAGGGACCTGGGAGCATCAGACACCCTGCGGGTGTGCATTTTTATAACCACAGAACCCGGTACTGACGGACACGCCGTTTAATACAAACATCCAGAGAAAAACGGCAACAAGCTGTGGAGATGGCAGGCGGAGGCTCGCTGGCCTCCTTCGCCACGGTGACGTGGGGGTGGGGGATAGGAGGAGGCGCAGATGACCCCGGCCCGGTGCTGGGTGGGGACCAGCTGCCCGCGGAGGTTAGGGGGGCAGGTGGGCATGGGGGACGGCGGGGCCCCCAACAGCGGACTGCAGGGAAGGCCCAGCAGGCTGGACTTCGAGCCCAGCAGGTGGAGGAGACAGGCGTGGACCGAGCGCCGGGCGGGGCGCAGGGGCACTGCCAGCGGCAGGCAGGGCCCACTTGGCCCCCGAGCGCCCCCCAAGCCGCTGGACAGACGTGTGTCCTCGCTACAGGGCAGGGGAGAGGGGTGACAACTCCCCAACTCCCTGTTCCAACGCCTGACCGCCCCGCCAGGCTCTCCCACACGTCTCGCTGGGCCCGGCGGTCAGCCGCTGCAGATGGATGGTTTCTGGAGGGCCACGGGGCAGCGGCCCCACTCCCATGAGGAGGTGGGGCCGGCCCCCCTTTCCAGGCCTCTCGGAGGGGGCCCAGGCTTCGCCGTGGAGCGGGCCCCTCCCGTGGGCTCCGGAGCCCATCCCTGGCTGTGGGCAGGGCTGACAGTCAGTCCAAGATGGTCTTGAAGTCTGCGGTCAGGGCGGGGTCGGCCGCCGCCTCCAGGGCGGCCCGTGTGGGCCCCGGGAGCTGCCGGTGCAGCCGTGCTCGGGCTGTGGGGGGACTGGACTCAGAGCTCCTCGCGGGGGATGCCAGAGACCGCCGCTCACCGGGCACACTGCTGAGGCCACGCGGGCACCCACGCTGGGCCAGCTGTGCGCCGGCAGGCTTGGGGGTGCAAGCCTCAGCAGGGGGAGACAACCCATCATGCCCGGGGCCACGGGGGCAGCTGGGCAGCGCCTGAGGGGACGCAGGTAGGGGGCTGGCGGGCAGACGCCGCGGGGAGAAGAGGCCCCGAGAAGCACAGTGAGAGGTGGCGTGACCCGGGTGGGTGTGCCCTGCGCGGGGCAGGGCTGTGACCCTGGCTCCTGGGGACTCCTGGACCCACCCACCTGCCCGAAGAGGCCACCTTGTGCCCGCCCACACCCACCTGTCCGGAGGGCCCCCAGCAGGCGGCTGTAGGTGACACGGTGGCGAGCCAGCTTGAGCAGGAAGGCGTGGAGACACAGCCACTGCGCAGCTTCAGACGGGAACAGGCCGGCGGCGCCCCTGGCCCCCAGTGACGCCCCTGGGGACACAGGAGACTGAGGCCCCGCCCGACGCTGTGCCCGGGAGCCCGGGGGCCCTGCAGGCGGACAGCATCAGTGCGGTTTTGGGGACAATGTTGGGGGGCGGTAAAATAGCCATTTTGTTTCAGGAGCCACCCCGATAGGAGCCCGGGGAATTCTGACAACAGAGGTGTTTTCTTCAACTTCTCCAAGAAACCTCCACAAACAAGGGGCTCAACCGCGGGGCGTGGGGGGAGTGCAGCCCAAGTCCCCGCCCCCCGCGGGCCCTCAGCCCCGGGCGCCCGAGCACCTGCGTTCCTGGCTTTCAGGAGGGCGTAGCCGCGGGATGCGGTGTCGGCGATGACCTGGAGAAAGAACGCGGGGCTGCTCCTGACCGGCTGGCTGAAGGGCAGCTGCAGCACGCAGGCGTGGAACCTGGGGGCGGTGGCCCCGTCAGGACACGCCCCCCACGCTGCCCGCGAGGGGCTCCAGGGAGACCACTCAGGCCGAACCTGGCTCGGGGTCCCCGTTACGGGCGGATGAGCCCCGGACTCCATGGTTAGCTGCCTGCGCCCCGGCTCAGCTTCTGGAGGGGGACATGGCCCCAGGGCGGGGAATGTTCCGGAAGCTGGTCTGCGCTGATTGGCGCGGCTTCCCGCTGCCCCTCCTGGGGGCACCTGAGGGCTGGGGGCCACTGCAGGCACTGACCTCTGCTCTCTGACCCGCCCCGCCTGGCCCTGCAGCCCTCACCCCGCCCCAACCCCTACGGCCAGGCCCCCGAGTGTTCCCTGGGGAAGAGAAGCGTTCCAGGGTGGACGAGGACCCCGAGGACACGGGATGCCTCCTAGCACCGGGAGCAGCGTGCCCCCGCCGCCCCGGGCGAGCGCGGCACTGCGGCCGAGGCCCCGCCCCGCCCCCGACGCACCTGTAGGCCTGCAGCAGGAATATCTTGTAAACGTTTGTGAAGACCGTCTGCAGACTGTTCACCTTCAGAAAGAAAAGAGGAGAAAACGCTGGTGGCGCCTCTGGCTTTGCACTCCTGAGTTTGCTTTACGGCCACATCAAGCGGAGCAGGAGAAAGGGTCGCCCTGGTAAGAACCCGGAGGCATCTCCGGGGAAACCCACCAGGTCCCCCGGGGCCCTCAGAGGCGGCCAGGCCCGCGGGAAGGGCGAGGGCGGGAGCCTGGCAGGATGACAGCCCAGCCCCACGGGGACAAGCAGGGGCCAGGCGAGGACTGCTGGGTGAGGGCTGTGGGCACATGCATGCACACAGCTGCACACACGTGCACACCCACACGCTCGGTCATACGTACATGAGCACACACGTACTCACTGATGACTGACGCCCTTTCACACATAGGCACACACGCACACCCACACGCTCGGTCATACATGCATGTATGTGATGACTGTCCTTTCACACACAGGCACACCTGCATACCCACGCGCTTGGTCATACACACACGTGTGTGATGACTAATGCCTTTTCACACACAGGCACACACGCTCACCCACACGCTCGGTCATACGTACACGAGCACACACATGTGTGATGACTAATGTCCTTTCACACATAGGCACACACGCACACCCACACGCTCGGTCATACATACACGAGCACACATGTATGTGATGACTAATGTCCTTTCACACACAGGCACACGCGCACACCCACACGCCCGGTCATACATACACGTGTGTGATGACTAATGCCCTTTCACACATAGGCACACCTGCACACCCACACGCTCAGTCATACGTACATGAGCACACACGTATGTGATGACTAATATCCTTTCACACACAGGTACACACGCACACCCACACGCTTGGTCATACATACACGAGCATACACGTATGTGATGACTAATATCCTTTCACACACAGGCACACACGCACACCCACACACTCGGCCATACATACACAAATGTGATAACTAATGTCCTTTCACACACAGGTGCACACACGCACACCCACACGCTAGGTCAATCATACATGAGCACACATGTATGGGATGACTAATATCTTTTCACACACAGGCACACGCACACACCCACACATTCGGTCATACATACACGTGTGTGATGACTAATGTCCTTTCACACATAGGCACACCTGCACACCCACACGCTCAGTCATACGTACATGAGCACACACGTATGTGATGACTAATATCCTTTCACACACAGGTACACACGCACACCCACACGCTTGGTCATACATACACGAGCATACACGTATGTGATGACTAATATCCTTTCACACACAGGTACACATGCACACCCACACGCTTGGTCATACATACACGAGCATACACGTATGTGATGACTAATATCCTTTCACACACAGGTACACACACACACCCACACGCTTGGTCATACATACACGAGCATACACGTATGTGATGACTAATATCCTTTCACACACAGGTGCACACACGCACACCCACACGCTAGGTCAATCATACATGAGCACACATGTATGGGATGACTAATATCTTTTCACACACAGGCACACGCGCACACCCACACATTCGGTCATACATACACGTGTGTGATGACTAATGTCCTTTCACACACAGGTGCACACACGCACACCCACACGCTCGGTCATACATACATGAGCACACACGTATGTGATGACTAATACCCTTTCACACACAGGCACACGCGCACACCCACACATTTGGTCATACATACACGTGTGTGATGACTAATGCCTTTTCACACACAGGTACACGCGCACACCCACACGCTCGGTCATACATACACGTGTGATGACTGTCCTTTCACACACAGGCGTGCACCCGCACACCCACCCCCCCAGGATCTATAACACATGGGGTGCCAGCTGCCCCCGTGCCCCACGGCCCCGCCCCCCACCTGCAGGTCCAGGAAGAGCCCATGGCACTTGAGCTGCAAGACCGCCAACAGCTTGCGACGCATGTTCCTCCCGGGCTTGAAGCCCTGGGTGAAGGTGAGACTCGCTCTGATGGACGTCCGGGCATAACTGTGAGACAGGATGGGGTCCTGGGAAGCACGTGTGTCCACCCCATATTGACCCACACTCGGATGTCCCGCCCCTTGGCTACACTGATTGGCCAGGAAGGCTGCCTGTCCCCCACACGGTCACAGCTTCACAGGCAGCCAGGCACGACAGTGGGCGGGTCACGACTCGCCGGTGTGTGGACACGCGAGGGGGTGTCGGGAGCAGCGTGTGGACACACGGAACTGCAGACGCAAAGCGTCTGCCCAGGGAGCGCCCTCGTCTTTCCAGGGAGCGCCCCATGAGGGAGCGCCCGGCGAGGGGCCGGGGGCAGCCCCCAGCTCCCCAGCAGGACTGGGCTAGCACCACAGGACAGGGTAGCCCCATCCAGCAGTGCCCTGAAACTGCTCATTACGCACAGAGCAGAGGACACGCCTGCATCCACAGTGCTCCTCGGGCCTCCACGTCTGTGTAAAGCCTGGGGCTCGCGGCACCATCCCAGGGCGGGGCGGGGTGGGGGGAGGGGAGAGGGCCGCCAGGGGCTCAACTGCATCCCCAAACTCACAGGCTGAGCCCCGCCCCCGCGGCCGTCCAGGGACAAGGCCTTGGAAATGGTGACTAAGGTCAAAGAGCGCGTAAGGGGGGCCCGAATCCACTGGGACGGGGGCCCCAGGAAGAGACGCTGAAACGCTGAACACAGAGGGTGACCACGTGGGGGTTGGGGGCACAGACGCACCCACATGCCCCGGAGAGGCTGCGGGAGGGATCGGCCAGGGAGGGACCTACAGAGCCGACCACGTGCCCCGAAGCCCCGTCCCCGACGGACCAGAGGGGACCACGAACCCCAGAGCCCAGTGAGACCTGCCTCTCCAGGTCACAGCCACACGCCTCCCCAGGGAACACGCTCGCGCCCGAGTCCGCTATATGGTTTCCTTTCATGAAAAACGTTCGGAAAACCGCTGCCTCGGAGAGCCGGTGCCCGCCGCCCACCGTGTGGCCTCTGACCCCAGGGCCCGGGGCCGTCGCTCACCTGGAGTGGTCGCCATGCACCTCCAGGGTGCGGGTATCCAGCAGCAGGCCGCACCAGGGGAACAGGCAGTGGGCCGGCAGCTGCAGGGGCGCCGCGCCGCCCAGGGCCCCGGGCTCCACGGGGAAGTTCACCACCGTCTTCCGCAGGTTCACCTGGCAGCCATACTCAGGCACACCGCGCACCAGCGTCCTGAGGCCGGGCGCCGTGTGAGCGCTGGACGGACAGGGCTGTACTGGGTGTCTCGGGGGCGCTGGGCAGCATCACCCAGAGAGGCAGGCGGGCCGCTGAGGGTGGGCTGGGACCGCGGGCCCCCGCGGAAGGCTGGACACGGCCCGGCTCTGCGGAGCGACCTGCTGCTCGTGATCAGGGGCCAGGGTGGCTGGTGGCAGAGGCGCCCCAAGGACCAGCCCTGAGGCGTGAGTGGACGCTGGGACTGTACGCCAGGCTCTTGGAGCCCTGGGACTGCACCGCAGGACGCTCCCCAGAGGCGCAGGGACGCACGGGAGGACCGTGTTCACATGCCTGCAGGACGCGTGCTGGGAGGTGCGTGCAGAGAAGCACACACGGGGGGCTCACCTGAGGAAGTCTCTGGCCCGCGTCAGGTGCGGGGTGACCAGCAGGAAGTCGTCCACCAGGCGCAGAAGCACCCTGGGCATGGAGAGACCCCGCAGTGAGGGCACACCCTGAACACACCGCCGTATGCCCACACACAGCGTCCTCCCGGGGGCTGCTGAACGCTGCAAGGCTTAATGTCTGAATTCAGCCGGATGTGAATAAAGTGACCTTCTCCAGAGAAGCCAACCACAGACCACTGTCCGTGGGATTTGGCTCCGGCTGGGACGAGCAGGGCCCAGCAGTCGGGCTGGGAGCAGACGGGCTTGGTGCCGGCCAGATGCCCTGGCCACGCTGCAAGCCATGCTCACTCCCTGCTCGAGGCCTGCCGAGCACCACCCCCCAGCCCTGTGCAGCAGCCCCTGCACCCCAGACCAGAAACAGAGGGGCCCCAACAAGGCCACGCCCGCCAGCACGGGGGTGCGCCCGCTGCCAAGGGGCCTGCCCGTTGCCACGGGGCTGGCTGTGCCCACTGGCCCGGAGGCTGTACCCGTCCTGCTGGACTCCAGGGAAGAGCTTGTTCTCCATGTCCCCATAGCAGAAGCTGCAGAGCAGGGTGGACAGGATGGAGCCCTGGGGGATCCCCTGACACTGGATGTAGGACCTGGGGGGCAGGATGTGGTCAGCAGGTGGGCCGGCCATGGCGAGCCTCACGTTCACGTCATACACACACATGCACAGACACAGCCACACGCACACACAGGTGTGCACACACCACTCCCACCTGGGGGAATGCGGATCAACACATTTGTCACACCCCCCACGAAGCCCTGCCACACGCCTGCCCGGCCACACGCGGCACGACCCCGCTCCACGAGGGGTGGTGGCCCTGGGGAGGAGTCAGGCTCCAGGCCTTTCCCGCAAAGGAGGATCTCTTCCCCCTGGTGCCATGTCCACGCGTGTGCAGACCTGTGCTCTCGTCAGAAGTCGCCCTGCTGTGCAGTGGGCAGGCGTGCCTCCCCAGAAGTACGTATGAGTTTATATTTTACTGGAACTTCCTTGCCACAAGCATTGTAGTTACTTGGAATGTAATAATAACGAAGGTACATCCTTTAGGCAGAAAGTTCCCTGAGCCTGGAGCACGTTCACAACCCCTGAGATGGCCGTGGCCACGAGCCTGAAGCCCCCTGGACCCCTGCGACCCCCGGACCCAGAGGGGTCTCACACAGGCGCCACCAGAGCAGATGTGGTTTCACACACGTTAAGAGAACGACCAGCTGCCTTCTGAACCCGAGCACGTCCCGTAAGTGGAGGGCCGTGTGCTGCCACCCTGGCCACGGGGCTGGGACGCCTCCTGGGCGCTGAGCGGGCAGGCGGGGCCCAGACCTACCTGCCCCCGATCCTGATGACGTGGCTGCGGACCAGGTGCAGGAAGAGGTTGAAGAGGCTGCTGCCAGGCTCGTTCAGGGAGCAGCTCTGCAGAGGCAGGTGGGCGAGGGGCTGGAGTGGACGCTGCTCTGGGCCGGCATGTGGCCCGGGGAAAGGGGCCCGCACCCAGAGGGAGGCGGCAGGGAGCCCCACGTGGCAGCAGGGAGCCCTGAGGGCCCAGGCCCCGCTGGGGAATCTGCTCACGCAGGAAGTGCGTCCCCACAGGGCTGAGTTGGGGGCGGGTCTGTGGGGCAAGCCCTCTGCCCTCCTGGAGGAGGTGGACACGCCTTCTTGTGTACTCAAGGCCAAAATGGAGGGAGAAGACGGGCAGCAAAGCGCAGCGGGGCCACGGACGGCAGGGGTGCGGGAGGCCCAGGAGTAGGAGGAGGTGCCCAAGGGCAGGGGCGTGTCTGCACTGGCCAGCCCACGAGGCGCGGGTGCCCATACCCACCTGCTCGATGACCACGGCGTCCCTCAGGGAGCCCATCGCCTGCAGATGCTCCACGAGCTGCCTCAGGTACGGCTGGAAGTCCGAGAAGGTGGACACCTGCCGGCCGAGGACGGGGTGAGGCGGGTGGACACCCCGCCCCAGACAGCATGGGTGCTCAGGATGGGGGTCAGAGCCTGGGGGGCTGGCCACGGCCACTGTGACCGGGCAGAAAATGCCGGGCCGCTGGGGGTGCCGGGGAGGTGCAGACACAGACGGGCTGGGGTCTTGGTTTTTGGGGTGCATCGTGCCTTCCCCTGACCTCTCCCCAAGGCCGGGATCCACTGAGCAGAAAGACTATGGGGTTCTGGGCCACGAAGCAGCAAGGAGGAGTTTGGGTGAACTCCGGAGTTGGTGATGAACAGGGAGGCCTGGCGTGCTGCCGTCCGTGGGGTCGCAAAGAGTCGGACACGACTGAGTGACTGAACTGAACTGAAGGGGCAAGGACTGACGGCACCCCCGGGGGGCTTGCAGAGCAAGGACCCTCACTCAGGCACCCCAGGAGCCACGCTGAGCCGAGCACGTGTCCTAGCAGCCAGGGGGCTGGGCCTGGGGGCCCCTCGCAGTGGACACCGGGGAAGGGGAAGTGAGGCAGGCCAGACGCCATGCTGTCCACAACGAACCCTTGCAGGACTCAGGTCACAGCTCCGCTGTCAGGGAAACACCACCCACCCTGGAGAACTCACAAACCCACACGTTAAAGTTCCTAATCACAAAGTCTGGCGCTCTGTGGAAAAACAGGCCCAGGTGTGACCAAAACCTCTCACAGGACAGACAGATGAGAAACCTGCCCGGGGGCTGGGGAGGCGCCAAGTTTCTGGAATTTTTAAAATCAGTCAAGATAACACTGCTAACAAAACAGAGGCAAAGCGGAGGGACTTAACCAGAGACCGGGAACCTGCGAGAAAAACCAACTTCTACACCTGAAAAACAGGCCAGCGAACTTAAGGCCTGGTTAGACACGCTTAGAACTAAAGGTGGGAAAGAGCAGACGAGTGAGTCTGAAGACCGGCCTGGAGGAGCCCAGCCTGGAGCAGAGACGGAGCACAGCAAGGCGCCAGCACAAAGACGGGCTCAGAACAGACGCCGGCGACTTCCCTGCGGCCCAGGGGCCAGGACGCCAAGCTCCCAAGGCACTGGCCGGGGTTCAGTCCCTGGTTAGGGACCCACGTTCCCCACGCTGGAACTAAGATCTGGGGCAGCCTAATTAACTAATTAAGATAAACCAGCCCCGCCTGAACGTGGCAGCTCGAATAACAAACATCCCGACAGCACTGGGGTCAGGCAGCCAGCAGGCGGGCGGTGCAGGCACAACATGGTTTCAGCCCAAAACGGCAGAGAAGCTGGGTCCGTCAAAATGAAAAACATCTGTTCACGGAGACTCCGCTTGCGACGGCAAAGGCAGGCTAGGCTGAGACAGCATCCATGACTGCCCAGAGGCTTGTCCCCAGAACATGGGCTCATCCCCTCAGACGACAAAGGAGACAGACGGCCCCACGTGGGGAGACTGGACGGGTGCCCCCCAATTCCCCCAGAGGACGTGCCAGCCGGGCAGCTGACACATGAGGTGCCCAGAGCCCGGTCTGCTGGACCTGGTCCCAGAGACGGGCCTGTGTGGTCCCACCGGGCTGCCCGGCCACAAGCTGCAGCCCTGCCCTTCCGGGCTCCCCACACGGCCCGCTGGACCCCCTGAGGCCCGCAGGGCCGCACCTGGCACCTCTCGGGCGACGTCTCCTAAAATGACACAAGCCTGGAATCTGCCCACGGGATTTGGGACGAGGGTTTGTCTCCACAAACAGCGCATCACAGGGGTGCTGGCAACCGCCTGGATCCACATCCGGGCACAAACCAGCAAACGCCCACCCGGCGGAAGGCCGGGCCTCACCCAGTAGCATCAGAGGCCGCCACAACGGCCCCAGACACCCGAAACCGGACGGGAGGGAGAGCTTGCTTGCATGTATCACAAGGTTAGACAGGTGAGCCTGCTGCCTGTCGGAGGAGGGGGCCTGGAGGGCGTCCTGCGGGTGCTGCCTGACCCGTGTCAGACGCCCAAGATCCCCCCAAGCTCCCTGCATCACACACCCTGGACTCACAAACACGCTCAGCGGTGCCTGGGCCCAGGTTTTCTGTGCGCACTCCCCAGCGCTTCCCGGGAGCCCACCCACATCTATCTCCGGGTACACACGCTGCTCTGGGCGGGGGACAAGCGCTAGGAGCCCCCATGGCCTCGGGGTCCACCCAGAGCCCGCGTCCTCTTCCAGCCCTTCCTGGCCTGAGACCCCCATCCCTGGGGGGAGAAGTGCCCCGCCGCCCACCCCATGACGCACGTGCGTGCAGAAGGCAGCGCAGCCTCCGAGTCGCAGGCAGGACGCCCCCCCGCCCCGTCCCCCGCCAAGGGACACACACATGGTCCTGCTGCGTGGCCATGGGAACACCTCAGGACACCCGTGTGGCTCTGCTGCCGCCCGGGTCCCCCGCTCTGCGCAGCTCACGTGCAGTCAGGCCTAGGGGAGGGGCGGACCGGACAGGAATACCGGTAAGAGTAGTCCTAGGGGCTCCACAGTGCTGAGCGTGCGCCCCCCGCCCCCGCAACCACGCCCCCCAGCACTGCACTGGCCCTGTGGGTCTTACGTGTCTCTTGAAGGACTTGCGCATGCGCCCGCGCGCAGTCCGGACCATGGCGCAGTGGCGCACGCAGTACGTATTCTCCTGCGGCTGCAGCACGTTAGCGATCACCTCTGCCAGCTTATCCTGGGGGAGGGCATCGTAGGCCCCCACCACGTCCACCTATGCGGGAACAGGGGCCTGAGGACACGTTCACTTCTAACCCCGAGCTTTGGGTCTGGCTCGTCCTGACCTGCCATCAGCGGATGCTGGGGTGAATCGAACATGAGGGATGGGGAGACCCTGTACCCCCATCCCTGCCCCCACGGGCTCTCTCTGAGACACCCCACACCCCTGGACTCTGAGCACACCCAGGACTAGCCTGCGTGCCCTCTCTGAGCTGCAGGCTGGTGTCCCGGACGACCAGGGCATGACACAGGGCACCCGGCACAGGGGTCTGAGTAGGTGTCTCCTTCGCTGGAGGGGATCCCTGAGGGCAGGAGCCCCAGGGAAGTGGGGTGCACTCCCAGAGTACTCCAGAGGCACAGAGCCTCTGCCCCGGGAGCCAGGCCCCCTCCCTGTCTTGCAGCTCACAGGAGAAGCTGAGAGTCACGTTTAACATGGACGTGACTCTACCGGGGGTGACCCGTCGCTGAGAGTCACGTTTAACATGGACGTGACTCTACCAGGGGTGACCCATCGCGGCACACATGGGGCTGTAGGAGGTGGTCACTCCCCACATCAGCGGGGCCGGACCCACAGAGTCACCTGCAGGCCCAGTTCTCTCCACAGGGGTGGCAACGGGCACCCACCTTGACGAAGTAGAGCGGGGGGGCTGGGCCCCGGGCCCTCAGGGGCAGCACGAAGGCCCGCCAGGCCCTGTGGATGTCGTCCATGCCCAGCACCGAGGCCCCCAGGAGGCCAGGCCGCCGAGCTCGCTCGTAGTTCAGCACCGCGAACAGCGTCTTGACCCGTGAGCTGAGATGCTGCACCTGCGGGCCCAGCCCAGATGGCAGTGTTACCAGAGCAACTATGGCCAAAGGGACTCGGAGTCGGACAGCCCCCAGGGACCGTCCCTAAGGGGACTCAGGGTCGGACGGCCCCAGGGACCATCCCCAAGGTGACACCAAGCGTCAAACAGCCACCAAGCGTCAAACAGCCCCCAGGGGCTGTCCCCAAGGGAACATCAAGGGTCAAACAGCCCCCAGGGACCATCCCCAAGGGGACTCAGGTCAGACAGCCCCCAGGGACCGTCCCCAAGGGGACTCAGGTCAGACAGCCCCCAGAGACCATCCCCAAGGGGACTCAGGTCAGACAGCCCCCAGAGACCATCCCCAAGAGGACTCAGGTCAGACAGCCCCCAGAGACCATCCCCAAGAGGACTCAGGTCAGACAGCCCCCAGAGACCATCCCCAAGGGGACTCGGGTCAGACAGCCCCCAGGGACAAGGCGAAGGTCCCCTGCTCTCTGCTGCCCCCTGCCCACCAGCCCCCCTCAGACCCCAGAAAGACCATATGGCCAAGCTGCCCACGCCCACTTCAGATCCCAGAGTGTCCCCAGGGACCCATCCTGGGATCACGGACACCACTTGTGGAAATGGCAACCAGCCACACCCTGGGTCCCTCTCCTCACCTGGTCCCCCCACCCAGCAAAGAGGGACGCTGCCTCCTGGGGGAACACCCTCACAGCGGGTGAGCAATGCCTCACTGCTCGTGGACAAGCCCCCACCAACAGTGATGGCTTCTCTTTGTCTCTAACGGTAGAATCACCCCAGTCGCTGCAGGGGGCTCTGGCAGGGGCGGGAGCTGCTGGTGACGCAGGGGTGGCGGTGGGGGGGTGGTGCGGGGGGACAGTCACAGGGGCCAAGCACAGGGGTGAAGTCCTGGGGACCCTGGCAGGCTGGTGACAGATGTCACATACCCCTCTGCCCCGGCACCCCAAGAGCACACTGCCCCCCTGCCCTGGGGGATTCCAGGAGCCAGGGGGGCACAGCGGGGTCTCGGAGCCCGGCTGGCACCCCGCAGGACAGGCCTCACTGGGAGCTCCTTCTCTGGACCCAGGAGTCCTCCGGCCACGCCCCCTGGCTCCCCAGGACCTCACCGCGGCCCCCAGACACCCTGGGACTTTGGCCACAGCCACTGGACCTGGGTTTCAATGCACTTTGCCCAGAGCAACGCGAGCAGCGACCTTCTTGTCTCTGGGCGGTGCCGGGGCGCCCTCAACACAGCCCACGTTCACGATGGGCCGCAGCCCGCCGGGCTTGGGGACGAAACGGAGCCTGGATGTCAGCAGAGCCGGCCTGGCCTCCTGGTGCTGCCTGACCTCTGCTTCTGACAGTTCTCGAAGCCGCACACGGTCTAAGTGTTGTCTGAAACAGAGGTGCCCGCGGGCAGCCAGGGCAGGTCAGCCTGGTGGGCGCCCGTGCCCATGCAGTGGGCAGAGCTCATGACCGGCATGCCCGGCTCCTGGTGGACAGAGCTCTGACCAGGACTGGACAGGACGGCTCGCTGGGGAGACCCTGGGGTCTGGAGTGGGTGTGGGCAGCTTGGCCACCAAGTGCTTCTGGGGTCTGAAGGAGGCTGGTGGGCAGGGACCCCACGTCCTCCTCCTGGAACAGGCAGGGGGTACTTGGTGGAACCCCCAGGAGGAGCAGAATCATCTCCCCACAGACCAGCCGGCACCTTGTCACCCGTAAGCTTCAGCCTTCACCCTAAAACCATCCACAAGCATGGGCAGGGGTCCTCCCACCTCCCGGCCACTATGGGGAGTATGCTCCCCGGGCTGGTGGCCTCAAAGGAAGCCCATGGTGGGACTCGAGCATCCACCAGGTGGGGGACAGGCCGCAGGGGCCCCACAAGAAGAGCCGGGCTGCCCACCTCAGTTTACATGCCAGGAAATTCTTGAATGGGGTGCCCTCACTCAGACCCACGGTTAGGGCCTCCAGAGGCTCCCCAGATGCCGGAGGACATGGGCCCCGGCCCATGTGCTCAGGGACCCCTGATCTGCTCCTGACTTGGGGACCCTGGCCCACATACTCAGGGACCCCCACTTAGCTCCTGACTCAGGGACCCTGGCCCACATGCTCGGGGACCCCCACTTAGCTCCTGACTCGGGGACCCCAGCTCTGCTCCTGACCCAGAGCACCTCCCCTGCCCAGACGCTCAGCTGGGACCCCTCTCGCGGGGCGCCTGGACAGGCCCAGCTCGTGTCTCAGGCGGCCCCCCAACCTGTCCCGGCTGGGTCCCCGTCCACTGACAGCCACCCAGGCCTTCACAGAGGACACAGATGGCGGGTGGGGACAGGGCTCGTGGCCGCCGCACGGGCACTCAGCCCCTGGGCAGCCTGCTTCATGGTGCCCCCACCACCCCCGGCGGCCGGCGTCAGGTGGGTCCGAGCATGCGGGCGCGGGCGTCCCCCTGCGTACCTGACGCCCAGGCGCTGCAGCTGGCTCCAGATGCGCTTCCGGAAGAAGAAGAGCCGGTTCTTCTGGAACGTGGTCTCTGTGACGTAGAAGAAGCTCCTGAGCAGCTCCACCACGTAGGCGCCCATCAGCCAGTGCAGGAAGCGACCCAGGACGGCCTCGCGCTGGCGGTGCTCCGCGGCGGGCACGCAGCGAGCCCCTGGGAGGAGAGACACCGGTGCTCACCCTCCACGCTGCCCACCGTGGGCCGGGACGGCTGCCCACGGCCTCCGAGTCCCCGGCAACTCGGAGCAGGGGCACAGGAGAAGGCGGGTAACTCGGCAAGGAGCTTCCCCGGGTCACGGGCTAAAGAGATGCTACCGGATCTCTGCGCTTTGATAGAAAATGTTTTTAAGTGAGGCTCTCCTTTCTTTTTACTTTTCTCTTGTGGCTACTGTAAGACTCTGAATGAGGCATGGCGCTCACGTATGTTCCTGCCGGACAACGTGGACCCGGAGCCCCAGCACTTGTCCCTGCGCACGCAGACTGGGGGAGCCGGGGCTGCTCTCCGTACGGGGGGCTTGGGGAGGGCTGCGCTGCAGTTTCAGGCATCGCCACGGGGCTGCAGGGGCTGGAAATGCCCGGGGGTTTGCAGGCTGAACACGGGGGGCATGCAGAGGCGGTCGCGGGCTGAGGAATGCCCAATGCTGCTGGCTCCAGACACACGCCCCGCGGCCCTCTGTGGTTTACGCTGTGCCACAGGGGCCTCAGCGCCGACAGAGCCGGGGCCTCACCAGCCGAAGCCCGCTCAGAGGACAAGGAAGGGGGCCCGGAGGTGGGTCTGGGGCAGGACGGTGAATAGCCAGCGAAGGAAAGAGAAGGGGGTGAAGCCACGCCCACACTGACCGAGGGAGCAGTGAGAGCAACGTCTACCTTGAGCCATGGCTGGCTGAGCGGGGAGACAGTTCAACTGTGATCTGACCCCAACACGCGAGGCTACAGTTGGAAGGAAACCATCCCGAGGGCAACAGAGAACACAAATCTAATTCTAGACGAGACACCCACACACACGTGAAAAAATGCACATCAGGAAACGGAATAAAGACACAGGAAAAGCAGGCAAATCGGGGAGATGGGAAAGACGCAGCCAGACTCGCCAGTCGGCACAGAGGAGTGTGGTGCAGGGCAGCGGCAAAGCCCACCAGACGCGATCGGAAAGACTCAGCGCTGCGGCAAGCCCGCCAGACACGGTCGGGAAGACTCAGGGCAGCCGCAAAGACCGCCAGGCGCGGTCGGGAAGGCTCAGCGCTGCGACCTGACACATATGCTACGCGTCCTCACAGGACAGGAGAGGCTGAAGTTAAAAACTAGATAACGGAAACCGCCTCGTGGGGAGGCAGGGAAACAGACTCTCCGGTAAAGAGAGGCACCAGACGCTCGTGAGAAAAGCTGACGCACGAGTCGACGAGGCGGCCAAACCTGGCTCCAGAGCACTGCCATCACCTCCTTCCAGATGCCAGGCTCTCAGGAGTTTAGGGTCAGACTCGGGAGTGCACGGAAGAGGCTGGCCCTGCCACTCCTGGCTCTGCCCTGCGGACATGCTGGGCGGCGGCTGCACGGGAGGAGCCCCACATCAAACCCAGACTGCCACATGGGGAGGGACCCCAAAGGCCCAGCTTCACAGAAAGTCCCGCTGCACCCCAGCAGCTGCCCACTGTCCTGGGACCCGGCCGGCAGCCAGCTCTCCCCTCTGTGCCCGCCCAGCCCGGGGCCTCAGTCAAGGACACGGTCCTCTCGTACCGGCTGCCAGTGGCCCTGGCCTGGTGGACGCACAGTAGAACTCACTGGGTCTGCAGATGGCTGACCAGAGCTGGCTGGGGAACCCCAAGCCTTACCTCCCAACCCCACCCACGGGGGTTCTCAGCCCAGTTCCCACTTCTATCAGGGAGCATAGCTCAAGGCAGCTAACCTTGAGGTCAGAAAGGGATAATGAACCCCCGCAGCCACGCCCACCGGGGCTCCAGGTGCCCCACCTGCCATCTGCGAGTCCCCCTCTCCACTACCCCTTCCCAGGCCCAGAACCTCCATGAAGTCCGGGATCCACGGGTGGGAGACTGGGTCAGAGGCCGAGAACTGAGATGGGGAGCTACCGAGAAGCCCCCGACCCCTCCCCCGGGTGCCTCACCTGGGCTCGCGCGCAGCCAGGCGCAGTCCTGCACCTTCATCTTCCACGTGAGCTCCTGCTGCGAGAGCCTGCCGTGCTTCCCCAGGGAGAGGAGCTTCTTCACGTTCCGCAGGAAGCGCCGCTCGTTGTGCCGGGAGCCCCAGAGGCCGGCGGGCACCAGGCGGCGAAGACAGGCCCGCAGGAGGCCGTACACCTGCCAGGGGCTGCTGTGCTGGCGGAGCAGCTGGACCAGGCGCCCTGAGTTCGCCTCGCCCTCGGGGGCAGCGGCCGGCCTCTCAGAGGGGCAGCCCCCAACACCAGGGCACTTCTGATGGTCTGGCCCCGCCCGGGGCGCAGAGGCCGGCAGCGGGCAGTGAGCCCTGAGCAGCGCGCCATAGGGGCACCGCGCGTGGTTCCCAAGCAGTTTCCGGAACAGGGGCCGCATCTGCCAGTAGCGCGCGGGCAGGCGGCGCGGCCGGCGGGGAGCCCCTGGCGGCCCGGGCTTCGAGTCCAGAAAGATGGTTTCCACGAGTGTACGCGCCCCGGCCAGGCTGGGAGGCAGGGAGCAGAGCAGGAAGGAGCGGCGCAGCTGTTCGCCACCGCCGGAGCAGTAAAGGAACCTCTTGGTCTCAGCGCAAGCTCCGGTACCCGGCTCGCCCTCCGAGGGTGACAGCCGCCAGGACGCGGAGCCGACACCCCGCTCGCCGCCCGGGAAGAGGCGGCAGGGCCCGGGCACGTCGCCCTTCCGAGACTTGGCTTCCGCAGCGTCTCGGGTAGGTGTCACCACGCGGGGCGGGCTGCGGGCCACCTGCCCTTCGAGATCCCGCCCGGGCTCCAGGCCGCGCCTGGGCCTCTTGGCTGGAGGCAGTCGTCCCCGCGCGCTACTGCGACGCCGCCTCGCGCCCTGGGCCCGCGCCTCCAGGAGTCCTTCGGCCTCCCCGTGGCCGCCGTTCGACGAGGCCGGGCGCGGGAGTCCGAAGCCCGCCCGGGTCCCGCCCACTTGCCGCGTGGGCCGACGAGCGGCGGCGGCGGCGGCGCGGAGGTCATAGAGCGGCGGCCCACACACCTGGTAGGCGCAGGTCGGGGGCACCAGCAGGTAGAGCGCGCAGCGCGACAGCAGGTGGGTGAGCACGTCGTCGCCCACGCGGTGCAGCAGCAGCCCCCAGGCGCCGCTGCCGCGCAGCGTGTCGGTTACCGTGTTGGGCAGGTAGCTGCGCACGCTGGTCGTGAAGGCCACGGGCGGCCCGCCGCGGGCCCCGGCCAGCAGCGTGAAGCCGAAGGCCAGCACGTTCCTCGCGCCGCGCTCGCAGAGCCTCTGCACGACTCTGGCCACCAGCTCCTTCAGGCAGGACACCTGCGGGAGACAATCCGTGAGTCGCTGGGGACACGGGGACGTCCTCCCTCACCCCCTCCGCTATCACCCCGCCGGCCCCGCCCAGGCTCCCCGGGGACGGCCCACCTGGCGGAAGGACGGGGCGGCAGGGGGCGGCTGCGCGTCCCAGGGCACGCACACCAAGCACTGAGCCACCAGCGCGCGGAAGGCCGCCGGGTCCCCGCGCCGCACAAGCCGGTGGCCCTGGGGCCGCAGGCGCCGTACGAAGGCGGCCAGGGGCAGCACCTGCCGGTAGCTGGCCCGCAGAAGGGCGCGCACGGCCCGGCACCTGGGCGCGCGCGGCATCGCGCGGAGGAGCAGGGGTCCGGGCGGAGGAAGGGGCGGGGCCGGGCGGAGGAAGGGGCGGGGTCTCGGAGGCCCGCAGCCCCGCCCCCTGCGCGCCCTTGGGGCCGCGGACGGGGGCCCGGTGTTTGCGCCCAGGTACGACGAGGACCCGGCCTTCTCCGCGCGGCTGCTCCCGGGCGGTCTCCCCCGCCCCGCGCCGCCAGCCCTCCCAGGGCGCAGGGGTCGCGCGAGGGGTCGCACAGTGGAAAGGCTCTGTGGTACCAAGGGAGAGGACCAGAACGCGGGGTCCCTGGGGGGGCCTGGTGCGTTCGGCGTCCCCGGGGAGCAGGTTCTTCGGGTTGGTTGCTTTAACACCCGGGCCATGACCGTGCAGCGAGGGATGATGCTCTGGGGTCCAGAAGGGGCTCGTGGCAGCGAATGAGTAACTTTGTGCGAAGAAGAGAATGGACCACCGCCCCTCCTGGCGGGCCTGGGGAAACCAAGGGGGCGCAGATGCATCCTCGACCATTCCGCAGGGGAGTTCCTGGAGCCTTCCCCGGCGCGGGCGGGCGGCGGGCGGTGGTCAGCGGGCAGTGGTCAACGGGCAGCGGGCGCTGGTCAACGGGCAGCGGGCGGTGGGCAGCGGGCAGCAGCAGCACTTGCCTTGCGGGCTTGGTTTCCTTGGCTCCAGGCTGTACTTTCTCTTTGCGGGATCTTCCGTGGTTCTCACCATAAACGGAAATCCTCAGACCAGTTCTCTGTTAATCACCCATCCCATGGGTAGGGCAAAGGAAGCGGAGAAGTGGAGCCACGGGTTCCCTGGGGCACCACCTGCAGGCTCCTGGCACCCATTCATGGCTCCCTTTACACCCAGAGCCACCCTGCCCTCTACAAGCACCACGAAGACCAAGACGGGTCAAGGGCCTGCCCAGAGGCTCACAGCCCCAGGAGGATCAGGGGCCTCACCTTCCTGCCCAGCCACAGAGACCCTCCCAGGCCCAAGGCCACGGTTCAGAGCAGTCACCCTAATGACGTCTCACCCTAACCCAGACGCTTGCAGGATGTTTGAGTAGAAAGAGGAAGCTTCTGGGTCTTGGGAGGCTTGCACAAATGATACACCTGAGTTCCGCAACACTGAACGGCTGAACAAATGGTTAATATTTCATAACATTACAAAACTTGGTCAGCAATTACTTTTCTTCGTGGCCATAGCATTTAAAGAGGTCTCCGCTCTCCCTCCGTCACCAGCGGTGTTTTGTGTCCATCCCACTTGCTCGGGTCTGCCCCGCTGGTAACCCTTGGGACCGTGGGTGGCTCTCCTGGAAGTTCGCCATGTGAGCACTGCGAGGTCTCAAGCTGGCTTGTTTCCGCCAGTGGGGGACTGGGCGTAGCCTTGGGAAGTGTGTTCTTCTCCAGCGACTAGAAACCAGCATGGATAACAGTTAAAAAAGGAGAAGCAGCAAGCTATGTGATTAGTACCATGCTAGCTGAGCCACAAGGGAAGCCCGAGGTAGGGAGACTTTTCTGGAGTGAGTGGAAACTGTTGGTCTCCTGAACACGGGCCCCACTGCCGTGTGGACGGCTGCTCTGTCTCCGGAAAGCTGACAGTGGTGTTAGTCACTGTGTCGTAAAACACGAAGGTGTTCTTGGAAAAAACTTCATACTGTTGGCTTATGACAAAAGACAACAAAATCCCATTCCAGAAACTTCCAGAAGGCAGTGGGTGAGTGCCACACTTCACACCTGGACGTTTCTAAACAGGGAACTCTGTCGTTCAGTCACTAAGTCGTGTCCGACTGTTTGCGACTCCATGGGCTGCAACACGCCAGGCTTCCTCGTTCATCACCGCCTCCCGGACTTTGCTCAAACTCATCTCCATTGAACTGGAGAAGCCATCCAACCGTCTCGTTCTCTGCCGCCCTTTTTTCCTCCTGCCGTCAGCCTTTCCCAGCATCAGGGTCTTTTCCAACGAGTTAGCTCTTTGCAACAGGGGGCCAGGATTGGAGCTTCCGCGCCAGTCTTTTCAGTGAATATTCACGGTTGATTTCCGTAAGGATTAACTGGGTTGATCTTGCAGGCCAGGGCACTGTCAAGAGTCTTCTCCAACACCACAGTTCAAAAGCGTCAGTTCTTCAGCAGTCAGCCTTTTTTATGGTCCAACTCTCACATCCATACATGACAACTGGAAAAAATCATAGTTTGTTGGCAAAGTGACGTCTCTGCTTTTGAATATGCTGTCTGAGTTGGTCATAGCTTTCCTTCCAAGGAGCAAGCGTCTTTTAACTTCACGGCTGCAGTCACTGTGCACAGTGATTTCGGAGCCTAAGAAAGTAAACTCTGTCACTGTGTCTACTTTTTCCCTTTCTTTTGCCATAAAGTGATGGGACTGGATGCCATGATCTTAATTTCTTTATTACTGAGTTTCAAATCAGCCTTTTCACTCTCCTTTTTCACCTTCATCAAGAGGCTCTTTAGTCTCTCTTCACTTTCTGCCAATAGAGTGGTTTCATCTGCAATCTGAGGTTGTTGGTATTTCTCCCGGCAATCTTGATTCCAGGTTGTGAGTCATCCAGTCCGGCATTTCACATGATGTACTCTGCATAGAAGTTAAATAAACAGAGTGACAGTATACAGCCTTGTCATACTCCTTTCCCAATTTTGAACCAGTCTGTTGTTCCATGTCTGGTTCTAACTGTTGCTTCTTGACCTGCATACCGGTTTCTCAGGAGACAGGTAAGGTGGTCTGGTATTCCTATCTCTTTAAGAATTTTCCAGTTTGTTGTGATCCACACAAAGGCTTTAATGTAGTCAATGAAACAGATGTTTTTCTGGAACGCCCTTGCTTTCTTCGGGATCTGATGGGTGGTCTCTGGCTCCTCTGTGGATTCTGTGCTGGGAGACAAATACTAATGTAGTCAATGAAACAGATGTTTTTCTGGAACGCCCTTGCTCTCTTCAGGATCTGATGGGTGGTCTCTGGCTCCTCTGTGGATTCTGTGAACGCCCTTGCTCTCTTCGGGATCTGATGGGTGGTCTCTGGCTCCTCTGTGGATTCTGTGAACGCCCTTGCTCTCTTCGGGATCTGATGGGTGGTCTCTGGCTCCTCTGTGGATTCTGTGAACGCCCTTGCTCTCTTCGGGATCTGATGGGTGGTCTCTGGCTCCTCTGTGGATTCTGTGAACGCCCTTGCTCTCTTGGGGATCTGATGGGTGGTCTCTGGCTCCTCTGTGGATTCTGTGCTGGGAGACAAATACTGATGTGTCGTTTGTCACCTAAGGGGCAAGTGGAGCCCCCCCAGTTACACGTAGACCCAACTGTGAAGCTTACAAAAGCACCTGCAGTGGCTGGACACTGGGGATCCCCTGGAGAGCTGGCGGGGTGTCTGCAGGGCTGGCCATGGACCATCACCCCTAGTCTGTGAGGAGTTGCCACAAATGGTACAGAGGATGCAGCTGGGAAGAGGGAGGAAAGGGGGTCCCGGAGACTCTGACCCCCCCCCCGCCCCGGGGAGCGTGGCCGGAGGCCTGGCTGGGGTTTAGACGATGAGCAGGCTGTCCTTCATGAGCAGCGGGTTCTGTCCTGTGATCACTGCCACTGGCCTTGGAGGCACCGCAGCCCTGAGGGCACGGGCAGCCAGCTCTGGAGGGCAGCCCGGGGTGGGCGGGGAGTGGGGCGGGCCACAGTGGTGTGCCCGGCACCGGCCTGTGCCCACTCGACGGCACACCTGGTGCATGGTACTTGCCCCCCGACCCAGGCACCATCAGATCTGTGGCCACGGTGTGGGACGGCCAAGGCTGCAACCAGGACCCAAATGGGTCTCAGCAGAGAGAGAGGGTGAGACAGCCCTCGGGCCCTGCCCCCTCCCTCAAACTCCCTGAGTCCAGCCTCTGCCTCCAAGGCCCCATTTCCCTCCAGGACCCTGACGAGGACCCTCTAATTCACTCAGGGTCCGCCTCATCCAGGGTCATCCCCTGCCTCAGGTCACAGGCCTAGGAAGGGGCAGCCTCTGCCCGTGAGACTCAGCGCAGCAGGCAGCATGCGGCTCTGCCCTGGGTCAGTGTCCACTTGACACAGGCGGGGACTGGGACCCTGCCCGGTGGAGCGTGTGGCTGGAGGGCGACGTCATTTTGTCCCCTGTGTGGACTTGTGTGACCAGCCCCGCCCTGGAATACTGAACTGTCCCAGCACCTCCCGTGCATCAGTTGTGAGATCTCGGAGCAGTGTGCTGGGCCAGGCTGGGCAGCTGATCCAACCCCTGGCCCTGCGGTGGGTGTTGGGGTTTTTCCCGCTCTGGAGCCGTTACCAGCACAGCTGCTGTGAAGGGCTGCGTTGGTATTGGACGTCGAGTGTATAATCACATGACCTCTCGTCGCTCAGGACGGATGCCCAGGGGTCTGGTCGCCCCGTGAGCTCACGTCTCCTTTCCTTCTTGCATCTCGATCAGCGATGTGTGATGGAGTCCTCGGTGGTGTCGCTGGTTTTCACTGCAGGGGCTCAGGCAGGTGTGGACAGGACAGACTGGTCCCCGGGGGCCTGGAGACGCCTGGGAAGGGGTGCCAGTGTGACAGCAGGGCTGCACATGGGTGGAAAACAGGCACGTAATGCCCAGAGCACTGCCCTGCGTGCGGCTCGGGGGAGCGCTTCAGGGAAGGCGTTCAGGACCTGGTTCCCGGAGTAGCAGAGGGCGGAGGGGCCGGACCTCCTCTCCGCATGGGGGGACAGCCCAGGGGCGCTGGGAAGCGATGGAGCAGAGGACACGGGCCGGTCCTGGCGCAGGGACCCCCAGGAGGAAGGCTGCCCCAGGGAGCTCCACTTCGGCCTGGCACCCAGGTTCTCTGAGGCCAGGGTCCCCGTGGTCCCCGCCTGGGGACTCGGAGCGGCCTGTTTTAGCATGCCCTCACCCGGGTTCGTGGATCAGGGGCTTGGGGGCTCTGTGGGAGCTGAGGGTGTTTCACGTCCCTGTTTTGTGGGGGTTTGTCCTGTCTTGGGTTTACTGAGAAGGTTTTTTAATTCTCAGAAGGGAAGATAGGTTACACGAAGAACGGTCTTTGTTTACACGGGGCTTCACAATTTATATGCATTCCTGCACACTGGCTCCGGGCAGCCCTGGAGGAGGTGGGCAGGTCATCGTCCTGCCCCGCAGGCGCAGGGGTGCTGGCTTCCTGAAAAATCCGGATAACTCGGGGCAGAGCCAGGACAGTGTCCCCCACACACCTGGCTGGCGCTGGGAGACGCCAGGAGAAAAGGCAGTGAGTTGGGGGAGCAGAGGGGCTTTCTCGGGGCCCAGCTGGTAAAGAACCCAGCTGCCAAGGCAGGAGATAAAAAATGCGGGTTCAATCCCTGGGTCGGGAAGATCCCCTGGAGAAGGAGATGGCAATGGCTCCAGTACTCTTCCCTGGAGAATCCCAGGGACAGAGGAGCTAGGCAGGCTGCAGTCCACTGGGTCACAAAGCATCAGACATGACTGAGTATGCACGCACTTCACCTCATTTTGGTGGGGAGCGGGGTCATGGGGGCAGCTCCAGGGAAAACCCGCATCTCCTCCCAGCTCCTCAGAGCACGAAGCCTTTGATCTGCGCGGCAAGGCGGCAGGCCAGCCAGCTTACCACTTCCGTGCCTTTGTGTACTTTCTCTTGGACCTTAAACCGCATGATGAAAACCAATAAAGAGTGCCTAAGGCTGAAAATCCCTCTGAACGGGGCACCACGTCCCTGCACTTTGGCAGACATGGCTTGGCTCCTGCTATGCACACACCTCTGGCTTTCCACACCCTTGAAAGTTATTTGATGAAATTTAAGAAGGTGTTAAGATGAAATTACCTACTCTGATGCTGAGCTGTGGAATTTACTTACATAATTAAGCATTTGAATTGCTCCTGGCCCAGCCACGACCCAGCTTCCTGGTAGGCATGGCCCAGGGTGGGGCAGGGACGCTGTGGGAAGCCCTTCAGAGGAGGGGTCCTCTCCAGGGTCACCAAGAAGCCAGGCCAGGCAAGTCTTGAGCTTGGGGCCAGCTCTGTCCTGGGACAGGAGCGAAGGGGGAGGGGGAGGAGAGGCCGGGTCTGGCTGCACCGAGAGGAGGCGTGAAACAGGTTGTCCCCACGGACACACAGTCCCGGTGGGGACACACGACGCTGCAGCCCCTTCTGGGCCCCAGCTGCACTCAGAGAAGCCCAAGTGAAGCCCTGTCACCCCCCAGAGCCTTCTGCTCCTAGAACAGAGTCCAGCTGTGGCACGCACTTCAGTTCCATTCAGTCGCTCAGTTGTGTCGGACTTTTTGAGACCCCGTGGACTGCAGCACACCAGGCCTCCCTGTCCATCACCAACTCCCGGAGTTTACTCAAATTCATGTCCATTGAGTCAGTGATGCCATCCAGCCATCTCATCCTCTGTCGTCCCCTTCTCCTCCTGCCTTCAGTCTTTCCTAGCATCAGGGTCTTTTCCAATAAGTCAGTCCTTTGCATCAGGTGGCCAAAGTATTGGAGCTTCAGCTTCAGCATCAGTCCTTCCAGTGAACACCCAGGACTGATCTCCTTTAGGATTGACTGGTTGGATCTCCTTGCAGTCCAAGGGACTCTCAAGAGTCTTCTCCAACACCACAGTCCAAAAGCATCAATTCTCTGATGCTCAGCTTTCTTCACAGTCCAACTCTCATATCCATACATGACTACTGGAAAAACCATAGCTTTGACTAGACGGACCTTTGTTAGCAAAGTAATGTCTTTGCTTTTTAACATGCTGTCTTGGTTGGTCATAGCTTTTCTTTCAATAAGCAAGCATCTTTTCATTTCATGGCTGCAGTCACCATCTGCAGTGATTTTGGAGCCCCCCAAAATAAAGTCTGTCACTGTTTCCATTGTTTCGCCATCTATTTGCCATGAAGTGATGGGACTTGGTGCTATGATCTTAGTTTTCTGAATGTTGAGCTTTAAGCCAACTTTTTCACTCTCCTCTTTCACTTTCATCAAGAGGCTCTTTAGTTCCTCTTCACTTTCTGCCATAAGGGTGGTGTCACCTGCATATCTGATGTTTGCATATCTGATATTTCTCCCAGCAATCTTGGTTCCAGCTTGTGCTTCATCCAGTCCAGCATTTGGCACGATGTACTCTGCATATAAGTTAAATAAGCACGGTGATAATATCAAGCCTTGACAGACTCCTTTCCCAATTTGGAACCAGTCTGATGTTCCATGTCCAGTTCTAACTGTTGCTTCTTGACCTGCATACAGATTTCTCAGGAGGCAGGTAAGGTGGTCTGGTTTTCCCATCTTTTTAAGACTTTTCCACAGTTCATTGTGATTCACACAGTCGAAGGCTTTAGCATAGTCCATGAAGCCCAAGTAGATGTTTTTCTGGAATTCTCTTGCTTTTTCGATGTTCCAATGGATGTTGGTAATTTGATCTCTGTTTCCTCTGCCTTTTCTAAATCCAGCTTGAACATCTGGAAGTTCACAGTTCAGGTACTGTTGAAACCTATCTTGGAGAATTTTGAGCATTACTTTGCTAACATGTGCTGCTGCTGCTGCTAAGTCGCTTCAGTCGTGTCTGACTCTCTGCGACCCCATAGACGGCAGCCCACCAGGCTCCCCCATCCCTGGGATTCTCCAGGCAAGAACACTGGAGTGGGTTGCCATTTCCTTCTCCAATGCATGAAAGTGAAAAGGGAAAGTGAAGTCGCTCAGTCATGTCCGACTCTTCTCGACCTCATGGACTGCAGCCCACCAGGCTCCTCTGTCCATGGGATTTTCCAGGCAAGAATACTGGAGTGGGGTGCCATTGCCTTTTCCGTGCTCACATGTGAGATAAGTGCAATTGTGCAGAAGTTTGAACAGTCTTTGGCATTGCCTCTCTTTGGGATTGGAATGGAAACTGACCTTTTCCAGTGCTGTGGCCACTGCTGAGTTTTCCAAATTTGCTGGCACATTGAGTGCTGAATCTGAATGGCGGAGTGGAAGGACATGTACTCATCTTGTCCTGCAAGAACTCCAAAATTGCAACTAACCGCTGAACAAGCATAGACAGGAGAATGTTGGATGCCACCAAAATACACTCCCATCCAAGGGCGAAGGAGAAGCCACGATAAGTCGGTAGGAGGGGCCAAATCGCATTTAGAATGGAACCCCACACCCACCAGAAACGCTGGGAGGGCTCAAACGAAACTTTGTGTGCACAGGACCCAGAGACCCCGCAGAGACTGAGCCAGACCTGCCTGTGAGTGTCTTGAGCATCTCCTGCAGAGACAGGGGGTCAGCAGTGGCTGCCGCGGGGACAGGGGCTCTGGCTGCAGCAGACCTGGAGGGCGTGGTGTGTGGCCCAAGTCCTCTTGGAGGGGATTGCCATCATCTCCATCATTGAGCCACTGAGCAGATGACCCACAAACTGCAGAACAGTTATACCAAAGAAGTTCTCACACTGTTACAGAAGTTCTAGGGCACACAACAGACTTGCCAACCTGGGGATCCAGCAAGGGGACTGAGAACCCCCAGAGAATTTGACTTTGGAGGCCAGTGGGGTTTGATTACAGAACTTCCATAGCACTGGGAAGACAGACTTTGGGGGCACAAACAAAGCTCGTGTGCAACAGGCCCAGGAGAAAGGGGCAGCGACCCCACAGAGACGGAGCAGACCTGCCCGTGAGGGTCCAGGAGTCTCCAGCGGAGGCGTGGGTCGAGAGTGTCCTCTGCGGGGTCGGGGCTCTGAGTGACACTGCCGCCGAAGTCCTTCTGTGGGAGGCTGGCATTGCTGCTTCCCCTACAGTACTCTGGCCTCAGGCCAAACTACTGGGAGGGAACACAGCCCCACCCATCAACAGAAAACTGGATTAAAGAGTTACTGAGCATGGCCCAGCACATCAGAGCAAGACCCAGATTCCCCCACAGCCAGTCCCTCCCATCAGGAAGCTTCCACAAACGTCTTATCATATCCATCATCTATACACATTCAGTTCGGTTCAGCTGCTCAGTTGTGTCCTACTCTTTGCGAGCCCATGGACTGCAGCACCCCAGGCCTCCCTGTCCATCACCAACTCCCGGAGTTTGCTCAAACTCATGTCCATTGAGTCGGTGATGCCATCCAACCATCTCATCCTCTGTCGTTCCCTTCTCCTCCTGCCTTCAATCTTTCCCAGCATCAGGGTCTTTTCCAAATGAGTCAGTTCTTCTCATCAGGTGGCTGAAATATCGGAGTTTCAGCTTCAGCATCAGTCCTTCCGATGAATATTCAGGATTGATTTCCTTCAGGATACACTTGTTTGATCTCCTTGCAGTCCAAGGGACTCTCAAGAGTCTTCTCCAGCACCACAGTTCAAAAGCATCAATTCTCTGGTGCTCAACTTTCTTTATAGTCCAACTCTCACATCCATACATGACTACTGGAAAAACCATAGCTTTGACTATAGGGACCTTTCTTGCCAAAGTAATGTCTCTGCTTTTTAATATGCTGTTTAAGTTGGTCATAGCTTTTCTTCAAAGGAGCATCTTTTAATTTCATGGCTGCAGTCACCATCTGCAGTGATTTTGGAGCCCAGGAAAATAAAGTCTGTCACCGTTTCCACTGTTTCCCCATCTATTTGCCTTGAAGTGATAGGACTGGATGCTATGATCTTAGTTTTCTGAATGTTGAGTTTTAGGCCAACTTTTTCAATCTCCTCTTTCACTTTCATCAAGAGGCTCTTTAGTTCTTCACTGTCTCCCATAAGGGTGGTATCATCTGCGTATCTGACATTATTGATATTTCTCCCAGCAATCTCGACTCCAGCTTGTGGTTCATCCAGCATAGCATTTTGCACGATGTACTCTGCATAGAAGTTAAATAAGGTGGTCTGGTATTCCCGTCTCTTTAAGAATTTTCCAATTTGTCGTGATCCACACAGTCAAAGTCTTTGGCATAGTCATTAAAGCAGAAGTAGATGTTTTCCTGGAACTCTCTTGCTTTCTTAATGATCCAACAGATGTTGGTAATTTGATTTCTAGTTCCTCTGCCTTTTCTCAATCCAGCTTGAACATCTGGAAGTTCTCAGTTCCATCTGGAAGCCTGGCTTGGAGAATTTTGAGCATTACCTTGCTAGCGTGTGAAATGAGTGCAATTGTGTGGTAGTTTGAGCATTCTTTGGCATTGCCTTTTTTGGGATTGGAATGAAAACTGACCTTTTCCAGTCCTGTGGCCACTGCTAAGTTTTCCAAGTTTGCTGGCATGTTGAGTGCAACACTTTCACAGCATCTTCCTTTAGGATTTGAAATAGCTCAACTGGAATTCCATCACCTCCACTAGCTTTGCTTATATGGATGCATCCTAAGGCTCACTTGACTTCACATTCCAGGATGTCTGGCTCTAGTGGGTGATCACATCATCATGGTTATCTGGGTCATGAAGATCTTTGTTGTACAGTTCTTCTGTGTATTCTTGCCACCTCTTCTTAATATCTTCTGCTTCTGTTAGGTCTGTACCATTTCTGTCCTTTATTTTGCCCGTCTTTGCATGAAATGTTCCCTGGGTATCTCTAATTTTCTTGAAGAGATCTCTAGTCTTTCCCATTATATTGTTTTCCTCTATTTCTTTGTACTGATCACTGAGGAAGACTTTCTTATCTCTCCTTGCTCTCCTTTGGAACTCTGCATTCAAATGGGTATATCTTTCCTTTTCTCCTTTGCCTTTAGCTTCTCTTCTTTTCTCAGCTATTTGTAAGACCTCCTCAGACAACCATTTTGCTTTTTTGTATTTCTTTTTCTTGAAGATGGTCTTGATCACTGACTCCTGTACAATGTCACAAACCTCAGTCCATAGTTCTTCAGGGACTCTGTCTATCAGATCTAATCCCTTGAATGTATGTGTGACTTCCACTGTATAATCGTAAGGGATTTGATTTAGGTCATACCTGAATGGTCTAGTGGTTTCCCTAGTTTCTTCAATTCAAGTCTGAATTTTGCAATAAGGAGTTCATTACCTGAACCACAGTCAGCTCCCGGTGTTGTTTTTGCTGACTGTATAGGGCTTCTCCATCTTTGGCTGCAAAGAATAGAATCATCTGATTTCAGTGTTCACCATCTGGTGATGTCCATGTGTAGAGTCTTCTCTTGTGCTGTTGGAAGAGGGTGTTTCCTATGACCAGTGCGTTCTCTTGGCAAAACTGTTAGCCTCTGCCCTGCTTCATTCTGTATTGCAACGCCAAATTTGCCTGTTACTCAGGTATCTCTTGACTTCCTACTTCTGCATTCCAGTCCTGTATAATGAAAAGGACATCTTTGTTGGGTGTTAGTTCTAGAAGGTCTTATAGGTCTTCATAGAAGCGTTCAACTTCAGCTTCTTCAGCATTACTGGTTGGGGCATAGACTTGGATTACTGTGACAGTGAAGGGTTTGCCTTGGAAACGAACAGACATCATTCTGTTGTTTTTGAGATTGCACCCAAGTACTGTATTTCAGACTCTTCAGTCGGCTATGAGGGCTACTCCATTTCTGCTAAGGGATTTCTGTCAGTAGTAGATATAATGGTCATCTGAGTTAAATTTGCCCATTCCAGCCCATTTTAGTTCACTGATTCCTAAAGTGTCGACATTCACTCTTGCCATCTCCTGTTTGACCACTTCCAATTTATCTTGATTCTTGGCTCTAACATTCCAGATTCCTATGCAATATTGTTCTTTGCAGCATCAGACTTGACTTCCATCACCAGTTACATCCACATCTGGACGATTTCGCTTTGGCTCCGTCTCTTCACTCTTTCTGGAGTTGCTTCTCCCCTCTTCTCCAGTAGCATATTGGGCACCTACCCATCTGGGGAGTTCATCTTTCAGTGTCATATCCTTTTGCATTTTCATACTGTTCATGGGGTTCATCTATACGCGTAGACATCATCTCTGTCACTCCTGGAGGGTCTCCAGGCACTTCTGCCCACAGGCCCGGCTCTGACCCTCCCTGGAAGGAGTCACCGACACGCTGGCCTCAGATGAGCTTTCTTTGTAGAGCTTTCACTCACTTCATTTCTGGCTGCACTGGGCCTCGTTTCTGTGTGAAGCCTTTCTCTAGCTGTGCTGTGCGGGCTTTTCACGGAGGTGGGGGCTTCTCTTGTTGCGGAGCATAGGCTCTAGGCTCAAGGGCTTCATGGCCCCGTGGCATGTGGGATCTTCCTGGACCAGGGATCGAACCCACGTCCCCTGCATTGGCAGGCAGATGCTTAACCACTGAACCACCAGGGGAGCCCCCCCGAGATCCATACTGAATATGAACACACAACCAAAACCCTCCAGCACACAGCAGGAAGGGCACAGTGCCGTGAGCGAGAGCAGACGGACCCCAGCGTGCGAGGCAGCAGGATCGGGCCTGCAGGCTGCTGCAGCCACCGGAGGACGCTGTCCCCGGTGCTGGCCTGTCCTCTGTGCAGACACAGAGGCAGGCAGCGGAGAAGGCCCTTCAGACAGACCAGGCAGCTTAACAGAAACAATTAGAATCAAACAGGACGTCGGGAGCCACATTACTGAATAATGGAAAACTCAGTACATGAACTAAGTACCAAGCAGAGAACATGAGTACCATGGAAACAGCTCTGTCTCTGGAATGCCCCCGAGTTCAGCACAGAGGGGCCCGGAAGCTGAGAACAGGAGGGGGGATGAGAACAGGTCACTGCAGAGGAGCGTCACGCGGAGGAGGCACTTCTGAGAGATGGGCCCAGGGCCCGTTTGCCTCCGGAATCATTGCTTTGCTTGGAGAGGGGGATGGATGGGACGCTACACTTGGCGGAGAGCGCCCAGGCCTCAGACGGGAGACAGCCCGGAAGGCCGCAGGCTGTGTCTCTAGGATGAGGGTAAGTAAGGGCACTCGTGCGGGCAGAAACCCAGAAGCAGCCGGTTTCTACAGGACGCGCTCCAGGCGCGGAAGTCTGACCTCAGAAACGTGGGGGAGGGAGTGGAAGCACATGGGTGAGAGCTCGGGCAGAAACAGACAGGAGTCTGCGGGCCGCTCTGGGGTGGGAGCCGAGCGCAGGGTCTGTCTGACTCGGGCGTGCAGGGCCTGGGCGGACATCCTGCTCGCTCTCCTGGGAATGGCACCTGCGTGCTGGTACCCCGTTCCCGAAATGCCAAGTGAAGCCGCTGGAAGCCATCTGGCCCTGGGCTTCCTCGTGGGCGTGGGTGGCTTGTCTCTCCAGGGATCTGTCTGTCTCTCCACATGGTTGGCTGTGTGGGCACAAACTGCCCTGAGGCTCTCTTGCTGTCGTTCACACACGTGTGCCATCTGGTGCTGTCCCTCCCTCTCAACTGACGCTGTGATTGCGTCTCTTTTCCTCCTCCTCAGTCCAGCTGGAGGTTTACTACTTTTATTAATCATCTCGGAAAACAAGCGTTCCTGTCAATATTCTGCACTCTCTTCTCCACCACGACGGACTTGGGCTCTCACACGTGCTGTGGTCTCCTCTGCTCTCTTGGTTTCCGAAGGCGAGTGCTGAGGACACGTGACTCTTTCCCTGCTGGAGGTCTTTAGTGCTTCAGCTGTGCCTCCGTCTCCCCATCAAAGACCATGAACGTGCGTGTTCCGTGTTCTCATTTTCATTCAGTTCAAGATACTTTCTCATTTCCCTTTTGGCTTCTTTGATCCATGGTTTATTTCAAAGTGGTGATGTTTAATTTCTAAATATTTGGAGATTTTCACAGATCTGTTATTGATTTTTAACTTAATTCCACTGGGGCTGAAGAACATAATTTATATGTCCTGAAAGCATTTTATAGTTGTTTAGGCTGGTTTATTGTGTAGAATATTCTTGGTAAATGCTCTGCATGCTCTTGAAAAGTGTGTACACTTCTCAATTTGGGAGGAGTGTCTGCAACAGGTCATGCAGAGTCAAAGTGTTCAGGTCCCCTCTGTTCTCAGAGAGATCTGCTCACACGCCTGTCCGTTTCTGACACAGCACTGAAGCTGCCCCTTGGACTAGTTCTGCTTGCGTTTCCTAACGGTTTTGTGTAATAGATTTTCAATATGTTCAACATTTCAACGTGTTTGTGTACCCAATAACAAATTATTATGTCTTTTTAATACTTTTTATAAAAACACTTTATTTCTTGGTAACGTTACTGATACTTCTCTAAAATACACGCTCCTGATGTCAATGTGGCGGATGTCTCAGTGTGTACTTCAGCCTGTGTCCCTGGGGCCCGCTCTGCCTTTGGTCTGGTAATCTCTGCCTTCCGGCGGGTGGATCGTGCGCCTTTAATGGGATTCCTGGCGTGTGGGGTGGAGCTGCAGGCGTCGACCTGTCCCATCTGCTCTCACTGCTCTTCGGTTGTCCTGTTTAGTCCTGCACCAAGCATGTCTCCCCACTTGGCTGATTTACTTCGGAGGTCGCTTGTCTGTAACCCATCGCGGTTCACCTGCAGTCGCATGGGGTCTTCACCCCCAGTGTAAGTACCTCCCTGCCTGGCTCTGTGGAACCTCACAAAACACCATCATTATTTTAGCCGTAAGTGGTTTATTTTAGATAACCTAAATGACAAGTGAGCCAAGACGCACCCACGTGGCTGCTGCCTCTGGGGCTTCCCCTCCTTCGCCCACATCAGATTGCTCCCGCTGCCCTCGCCCCTGCTGGAAGGCCTCCCTGTGAGGCTTCTCAAAGAGCAGATTTGCTTCGAGGAGTTCCTCCTGCTTCTGCTGTCTGTAAAGCCTGTCATGTTACAGTATATTCTGATACACTTTCAGGGGTGAAGCCTTCTAAGTCAGCAGCTTCTCTCCTGTAACCAGGTGGCGCGTGCTGGCAGCTGGCTCCTGGGTGTGGTTCTCCGTCTGGCCTCGAGGACTTGCAGGAAGGACGCACAGATCTGATCCTGAGAGCGGCCTCAACGCCAGCCCACAGCTGGCCCCACGTTCTGGCCACGGAGGGGCCCTGGATGCATGCCTGGAAACACCGCTGGAGGCCACAGCCCACCAGTGTAGACATCGGCAAAGAGAGATGTCCCCTGAGCCAGGCTCAGGGGCCGAGGTGCTGACGTGCTCACGTGCCCACACCGTGCCAACAGGCTCTGAGACTGAGCCTCAGGGAATATGACTGACCGTGTCACCCTCCAGCTCTCACCCTCATCTGCCCTGTCTGCAAAGACACCTCCCCGCCCTGCTCCTCCCTCTGCGAGCCCTAGGGCGTTTCTCTAACAAAACTCGTCTAGTGACCCCCAGGACACTGCGATGACTCAGCTTCAAAACGAGACGCAGACACGTGAGACTACTTGTGGTCCGAGCTTCCTGAAATCTTCTCCTGTTTACACACACCCACACACACACACACACCCCATCGTGCATTCGCTTCTGGGAATGGGATAAACGCCACTATCTGAAACCTACGTCATGTCAGCCCAAGAAGAGTGTACAGCCAGAGAAATTTATTTTAAAATAGAAACATACGTACATTAAGCTGTAAAATAGTCAAATTTAAATGAAAAGGAAAAAAGCCGTTTGATCCCAGAGTCTACACGGAATGGATTCAAGGAGGCATGTGAAATCCCCGTGAGGAGCACCCACAGACCCCAGGAGACGGAATCCAGGGTGGGGACCCCACAGGAGCGGCCCAGCACCCACGGGCACCAGACGCTCCCGGACCCGGCGACCAGGACGGACGTCCGTGCGGGCGGCGTCATCAGCGCTGTCGGCACCGCGGACACGACGTGGAGGCACCCGAGGCCGTGAGGGACACTCGGGGGTTTGGCAACGTAGAGGCTGTGATATGGGAGGCCCACGTGGGCCGCCACCCTCTGCAGCGGTGCCCTGAGCGCCTCAGTCTGTGTGGGGCTTCCGCTGGGGGGTGTCCTCGTAGGACTCCCCAAACTCGTTCACTCTACTCTTATCCACGGGATAAAGCCTGCAACGAGACCACGTGTGAGTCAGGCTGGCTGGCACACAAGCGCGAACACGCATGTCCTGGGTGAATGAGAGCCAGGACTCGGATAGTCAGTCCCCGTGGGAGAGACCGGCGCGGGTTTGCCTTGTGCCCTCTCGACGTTCTTAGGACGGTCAGGCCAGACCTCTGCTCCTGAGGCCGCCGCTGACAGCTGCACCCATGCCGAGGTGGGGGCCAGAGCCTGGGTGCATGCATGCAGAGCAGGGCCGTGGCCCGCCTCACGCTCTGCTGAGCAGGGGAGCGACGTGCTCGTGGGGCAGTCAGACAGACAGCAGTGCTCCTGCACAGGGCGCCAGGCCCCGAGGCCCCACCTGCCAGCGCCTCCCCTACAGGAGCAGGACGGGGCCACACTCACCACCGCTGGTACAGGTACACGAGGAACACCACGTCATCCCGGAAGCAGGCCAGCCGGTGCGAGGTGGGCATGGTGATGATAAAGGCGAACACGTCGTCGATGAAGGTGTTAAAGGCCTGCAGGCGGGCGGGGCCGTGAGACCAGAGCCCCCCGGGCACGCGGTCACCCGTGGGCACTCACCACCCAGTGACCTGAGCGCCACCACAACGGGGAGCAGCAGGGGTCCTGGGCCCAGGGTGACCCTGGCACAGACCCCACGGCCGGGCGTCCCGCCAGCCCTCCGCAAACAGGATGGAGAAGCACCGCCCAGGAGTGGTGGTGGGATTACGGAGCCGTCTGCATAGAATCCCCGTGCAGATCCAAAGCAGAAGGCAGCTCTGACCATCCCCACGCCCGACCTGGCACGCTCTAGTTCACGGTCACTGGAGGGTCACGCGGCGCCAGCCTCTGCACGTGGCCGGGCCACGACATGCCCAAGAGCCCATGGCCAGCTTGGGCCTGGGACCACTGGAGCCGCTGTCTGGTGGGCAGGGACCCAGCACCCGACGCCAGCCAGCGGGTCAAGAGCATCCGCCTGCTGTAGGACGTGTGGTGCCAGGAAACAGCAGGGCTGTCCCTCGGGAGACCGTCTGTGGGGCTGGGGCAGGGACCCCGGGCTTCCAGGGCCACCGCGGGGCTCTGTGCTTGAAGGAGAACCCCCAGCCTGGACCCCCAGTGCCCCTGCACAGAAGCACGGCTGACACGACCCGGCCACGAGGGACAGTGCCCAAGGGCCCCGTGCAGGCGACACACTGACCTTGTAGGTGAAGGCCTTCCAGGGCAGGTGGGCCACTGACTTCATCTGGGGACAAGGAGACGGGGCGCGTCAGGGCTGGGCGGCCCAGGGGCGCGGGGCCCACGGGTCAGGGGGCGCGCCTCTTACCTTGTAGTTCACGAAGAGCTGGGGCAGCATGAACAGGAAGCCGAACGCATAGACCCCTGGGGAGACACGGGTGTGGAGGCACGGGCCGGGATGCTGCCCCTGCCGCCGGGCATCGGAGCTACCGACTCCGGACGCCTGGGAGCTCTGCCTGCCGTTACCCACCGCCTCCTGCCCGGGGCCGAGACGGGCCCCTCCCACGCCCGGTGAACGCGCCGAGCTGGGCCCGGCGGCCGGCAAGCAGCAGCTCACCGTCTGGACAAGCCGAGGGCCGAGCTGCCCCGGACATGGGGCGGGGGCTGCGGTGCCGCACCGACTACCCACGAGAACATGGTGCCACAGCTGACCCCAGAGGCCCAGCAAGGGGGACGCAGGGAGTGGCAGGCAGGGCCGGACAGGGCACCTCTCGCCGCACTAGGCCAGGCGGCAGGTGGACGATGTGACCCGCTACAAACGCTGCTGCCAGGATGGGAGACTCACCGTTGACAAAGCTGTTGATCAACCAGGAATACCAGCTGGAAGGCAAGGGCAGTGACGGGGGCGCCGCTCGGCCTGTCGTGACCGAGGCCCCCCTGGCCCCTCCAGTGCCGGGGCCGCAGCAGGGGCTGCTCTTGGCGGGCTAGCCCGGGCCACCTGCGTGGACGGTGGGCTCCTTAGAGCCCCCACCGAGGGGACAGCAGAGACCCGGCACCTGGAGCCCCCACCGAGGGGACGGCAGAGACTGGGCACTGACACACTTCCCCTGACGACCTCCAGTGGGACAGAACCACGCAGCCTGGGGGCGGCCCTGAGCCTGGCCCGCACACCGGTGCCGCTGGGGGTCGCCCGTGCTGGGAGGATGGGGCCACGACAGTGCAGAGGCCCCTGCCCCTCTGGACGCGGGCTGTGTGGCCAGCAGTGAGTCTGCTCCCACAAGTGCTCCCCAGCCTGCTGGGACCAGATGGCCGCGAGGGGCCAGCAACGGGCAGCCAGGACCCAGGCTGAGGGCGAAGCTGCGCTGGACCCGCGGCCGTCAGCAGGGTGCTCTCACCTCTTGTACTTGATGTTGAGCAGTGAGTAGATGGCACCCCCGATGCAGAGAGGGTAGAGCAGGTAAGACAGGTACTTCATGGCCTGGGGGACAGAAGGTGCCCAGTCAGGGCCCGTCCTCCGAGCCGCCTAGACCCACAGACCAGAGGGCACAGTGGCAGGACGTCCAGGGCAGCAAAGCTGGGCTGCGTGGAGGATACAAGCTGGCAAGCATCTGCCCACAGGACATCCGCCACGAACGCGTGATGGATCCACGCCGGCCCTGACACACAGCCAGACTCAGCGTGACTGGGGGCAGGCGGGGGACCAGACGTCCAGCAAAGGACTCTGAAAAAAGGGGTCCTCGATTCCCATCTGGGCTTTACCAAAACCCGATGAAGACTGGGATGCGGCCGACGCCCGTGAAACCAGAACACAAAATCCCTGCACGAGGAACGTGTGAACCAACCCGAGAACCACGCGGGAGGGGGCGCCCCACGGCGCGGAGCGGGCCTGGCTCACAGCCCCACGGGCGCCCACAGGCCCGGCTCACAGCCCCACGGGCGCCCACGAGCAGGAAGACGCCTCCCAACAGGACAGCACGTGGAGCAGGCACCCACAGGACTGGGACCCGGGAGCCCCCAGCGCCCCCTCCTGGGTCAGAAGACCAGCAGGCAGCTTCCCAGGGTCGCGGTTAAGGCGGGCGGGTCCCACACCCAGGATGGGCCTCCTCCCGGGCAGCCACAGCCCGGCCCGTGCCTGCGGGTGAGCACGCTGCGCCGCCGCTCACCTGGGCGTCGTACTCCTCTGTCCTCCGCTCAGACTCACTGTAAGTGCCAAACTGCAAAGGAGTCCACACAAGCACGTCACCCCAGGGGCCAGGTTGGCGCCCGGGCTCAGCCTGGCTGCGGGCTGAGCGGGAGGAACCCCCGGCCAGGCACGGCAGCCCTGAGCGCACCGCCCGGGACGCGAGGCCGTGGCAGGCCCGTCAACCCAGACGTCATGCGGCACGGCCGCTTCCTGCCCCCGTCCCGCTAGGCTTTCAGTAAACGCCCTGCTCCCCCTCAGCCAGGGCAGACGCGTGGGGTGACGCGGACCACGAGCTGCACCACGCCGTGTGACCCGCCCTTGACCTGCACGCCTGCACCCTCAGTCCCAGGGGTCTGCACGTGAGGCCCGCCACACGAAGCGGAGCAGCCGCCCGGCCGTCACCTCCCACTGCCGCCCCAGGAAGCTCGACACCGGAGAGCCCCTCAGGGTGTGGTCAGGGCAGGACCCCACCCTGCGGGAGGCTGCACTTGAGATGGGACAACCAGCGTCCCGCCTGGTCGTGGGGTGGGGGGTTGCTGCTCCTACGGCTGGGGACGGGGGATCCCAGGGGAATCAGAGCCCAGGGGGCTTGAGGGCAGAGCTGCAGAGGGGTGAGCTGCCCCGCCCACACCAAGACACCCCTGCGTGTCCCCGCGGGCCTACAGGTGACCATGAGACGGTCACCCGCCCTCAGGACTGTACGTGGTGGGGTGCAGCCAAGGGACGCATGCAGCGGCTGGCCTGTCCCACAGGTGGGCTGCGACAGGACGAAGTGACAGGTCCCCGAGAGGACATGGGGGGGCATCCCCTACCTGAAATGTGGGCCACAGGCCTCTCCAGATGACGGTCATCTTCAAGGCCTTTTTCACTTTCCACAGCTGAGAAAGGAAAACCACACCTGAGGTTCCAGGACCCAGAAGAAGCCACGGCCTGCTGCTTGGACGGTGACCGATCAGGACACGGGCCACTCATGCCCCGCTGCACCCCAGCTCAGCCTGACCACTCGGCGGGCCCCTGACCAACGCCCGTCTCCAGCACAGACCCAGCCTGTCCGCCCTTGGGGACCACCAATCCCCACCTAGTTCACCTGTGCCTGGCCACCCCCACCACCTCCAGACTTGCCCTGGCACCTTCTTCCAGCCCCCCAGGCAGCACAGAGTCCCGTGTCCTGCCACGGCTGGGTGTCTCCAGGTGGTCGTCCCACTGAGGTGGGGCCAGCACAACAGTGAAGTCGGTGTCCACATGACTTGTGGCTGCGGGAGGGCCCAGACAGCACTTCCCAAGGGGTGCCCACAGGCAAAGGCCTGAACAAAACCACTCTGAGGGTCCTGGTGAGGGTGGTGCCGGAGGCCCAAGGGGCCCTGGACTCCAGAGAGAGGGCATCCTGGCCCATCATTCCCACATCGCCCATTACCCATCCTGCTCCACACAGCATCAGTTCAGCGACAGCCACGGGGTCCACCCACCGAGCTACCACATCTCGCGGGCGGACAGGACAAGGAAGCGTCCAGGTGGAGACACACAGGGCTGTGTGAAGCTCCACTGGAGCCAGGCAGCGGCGCCCTTGCCCTAGCCAGGCCGGCCAGTCCCCAGGCAGACGCCAGTCCCGACCCACGATGAGCACCTGGGCCCCACGACCTCTGAGGCAACACGCAGATCAACGCCCAGGTGGGCCACTCACCTCGATGGCGGCTCCAATGCCCGCGGGCACCAGCACCAGGAGGCTCGTCTGCTCGTCCAGCAGGAACAGGAAGATGACCACGGTGCTGAAGCAGCGCCAGAGCACTGGGGACGGGCGGGCGGGGCTGAGTGCAGGGTGGGGCCAGCCAGCTGCACCCCACGCACACCCACACAGGTGCACACACGTGCACACAGGCACTCAGCCCCGGGGTACCAGCACCTTCAAGCGCGTCTCCCCTCTGCCCACTGAAAGGGAGCCGTGGAGCCATGAAAGGCTGGGACCCAACAGAAAGCCACGTCAGCCAGGACGTGTGTGAGCCACACGCACTGACATGACGCACGGACGGGATGCGGGGGACACGGTTCCTGATGGGGACCCTGCGCCGGAGCTGGGCCTGTCTTCCCAGCGGAGACTCAGGAGCCACCATGGCTGTGGGAATGTCCCCTGCAGGGCAATGCCTGCCAGGAACGCAGGCCCCAGGCCCCACAAACGCTGCTCACACCACAACAGCAGAGGCCAGCGGAGGGCCTCAGAGGGGTCCTCCCCTCCGAGTAAGTCAGAAGCGAGGACAGAAGACCCCGAGACCTGGGACCTGGACGCAGGGGCCACCCAAGCACCCCAGGCCCCGCCCTCAGAGTGACTCCACGGGAGCTGAAGAGCCACCTCCTGCTGGGAAGCCAGCCTGGCGGCCCGCGGGACCACGAGCCCATGCAGACGAGTGCCGAGAACCGGCCCCCGAGCCCCCTGCCCCAGGTGTACGGGGTGCTCCCCACGGCCAGGAGGCTGCCCTCACCCTCCCAGGCTGCTCTCACGGGGACCTAAAAGCCCGTCCCAAGCAAGAGCCGCGTGGGTCCCGGGCGAAGACCCCTGTGGGCGTCAAAGTGAGCTCATCACCCGCCCACGTGGCCCAGCGGGAGGACACGAGCGAGTCCCGAGCCACTACCTGCTTTGGTGGACATGCCGATCATGCTCTTCTTCTTCTTCCAGAAGCTGATGTCGTTTTTAAACGCCAGGAAATCAAAAAGTAGCTGGAAGAGGACAGGACAGCAATGAGCCCCCATGCTGTGTGGGCGAGCACGGGCTCGACTGGAGACACTGTCCACTCAGGGAGACCCCAGCCCCAGCGCGGCCCTGCCAAGTTCTAGCTTCTCTGGTGGCCGGTGCCCTGGCCTGTGGACCCACTGTTACAGCCGGGAGCCGGGCCTCACCCCCGCCCTCTGCCCTGAGCACAGCTCCATGCAGGCTTTTCTGGCAGTCGCCAGCCACTGCGTCTAACGGGGACCCTCCCGGCAGGACCCGACCGTAACTCTTGGAATCACCGTGCCAGACCTCACACAAGGCAACACCTATTTTGCTAACCTCATTTTGATTTGTTTTCAAAACGGCTCCAAACAGACGAAACCTAGCCCTTCAGCTAGTTAAGCCTGAGTGTAGACCCCTCTCCTGCGGGGCGGGGAGAGAGGAGGCTGCACTGGAAAACCAGGAGCACTCACGTGAAATGCAGCCACGAAGAAGGTCAGCGCCAAGAAATACAAGTTGGTGTCGACAAAGATCCCCTTTACTTCGTCAGCATCTTTTTCTGAGAATCCTGAAGGGGACCGAGGACCCGAGTGAGGGGCGACATGGACCCATGCTACAGAGCCCCGAGGGGTCACCTCGTCTGCAAAGGAGCTCCTCGGACCCCACAGGGCCCAAGAGGGACAGCCTCACGGGCGGACGGGCGCCGAGTGCCGGGCTCCCCCGACTCCCCACTCCCGGGGCACGCCCGGCGGCCTCACCGAACTGCTGCAGTGAGTACACGGCGTCCTGCATGTGGATCCAGAAGCGCAGCCGCCCCAGCGAGATCTTGTCGTAGGACACGGTGAGCGGCAGCTCAGTGCTGGAGCGGTTGATGACCTGCGGGGGAGCGGTGGCGGTCCGTCCCTGCGCCAGGCTGGGACCCCGTGGGCCCGGCACCACACCGTCCTCTGGTGACCTGCAGGCACCTCCTCCAGGAAGTCCTCATTCCTCAAGCTCCTCTCCATCAAATGAACCCTATGTGTCTCTTGTGACCACAGCCCCGGCGCTGGCGCCTCCTGGGCAGGCGCGGGGACCCACGTTGGCAGCTGAGTCGAGCAGAGGCCCACGGGAGTCTGAGCCCCTGCCCGGGGACCAGATGCCAAGGCTGCCCTGAGAAGAACACGGCGGGGCAGCCACACTCACGGGGGCGGCGGGAGCTGCAGGGAGGGGTGGCCCCTCAATAGGACCCTCGAGGACACTTGGAATTGACGTGTGACTGTGTGTGGAGGGGAGGTGTCCCATGACACCCGACCCTGCGGCCCCCATAGCTGAGCTCTGCCCAGAGACGCTAAGCAGCAGGCCTCCGTGGAGAGAGCACCTCCCTGACCCTAAGTGAGGCCCTGCAGGTCGGAGACACGGTGACACAGCGGTTTGGGTGCTGCGAGGTGCCCAGCACGGTGCCTGCGGCGGTAAGCAACCTCAGGCGTCAGCTGTTAGTGCTGCTGCCAGCCCAGCCCACCCCGGGGGCGCAGGTGACCGGGCGCCAGCCTGGAAGAGGCAGGCTCTGCTCCAGATGCCTCCCCACCAGAATCCCGGGCCCCCGTGGAGCCATGGCCACAGCCACTTGAGGGATAAGCAGCCCTCCCAGGGCTCCGTGCTCATCACGGGTGGGACCCGCTGCCCACAGTATGCAGGCTATGCTGGGGTCGGCGGCAGCAGCCAACTCACCATGAGGTCCTTGACACGGTTGCTCAGCTGGTCAATGAACAGGATGGGCAGGTACTGCACCGTCTTCCCCAGCTGGATCCTGGGGGCAGAGCCGTCTCCAGGTCACTGGGGGGCTCCCGCACCCAGGAGGACAGAAACCCCAAGATGCTGGGTCTACCTCACAGACCGCTCCCCCAACCGCGACCCCAGCGCTTCTGGGTGCCAGCAGGCCCAGGACGCGCATTCCCACGGGGAGCGGAGGGGCCCGTGCGCCACGTTCCCCCCTCACAGCTGCCACTGGAAAACGCAGTGAGGCTGGGCACCGGGCGCTCAGCGGGACGCCATTCAGGACACAGAACGAGGGGCTGTGCGTGCGCCCACATGAGTGTCCGGGGTGCAGCGAGACGTGAGGGCCACAGGCTTGGGAGGGGGCGGGCAGGGGCCTCGCGCCCCGCGGCCCTCACGCTCCCAACTACGAACGCACCCAGCATTAAAAAATGAGAACTTGACAGAAGGCAGAGTGCCGTGAGCGCACCAGAGGGGCCGCTGAGAAGTGTGGGAGGCGACAATTCTCATCCGCGTTTCCGGGAGCTACGTGTCGACCTGGGACTGGGCCAGAGTCGGGGTTAGGGCAGGGTGCCCTAAGCCGGCTTCAACGGTTATGCTTCTGATGGCAAGTGATGGAGAGAGGGTGACCTAACAACCAGCATTTAAGCTGAGGGAGTGGCGTGTGAGGTCGCGGGACACAGACAGGGGATTGCCTCGAGGGTGCAGGGTGACTCGGCCCAACCAGGTTCCCCACTGTCCCTCTGAGAAAACACCCGCTGTTCCCTTCTTCCCTCCTGGTCGTGGTGGCAGCTGTGATCAGCGAGACCTCCAAGAGGCAGGATGGCCGGGGCACTCCAGGCAGCCCCCGGCTCCCTACTACGGAGGTCTCAGGGGTGCAGGTGCAGCCCATCTGCTCCTGGACTGTGGCTGGCCACGATCCCGGGGGCTCCCCCACCCACCAGATCCACCCTCTGCTGTCCGCTCAGGGAGTGCACGAGTGGTGCTCAAGCTGGGCGCGGGACCTGCAGCGGGCCTGCCCCGGGGCCTCAGCGGCACCTACATCTTCATGTAGCGCTGCACGTCCGCAGGCAAGGAGGCCCCGTCAAAGACGAAGTTGTCCACCATCACGTTTAGGGTCAGCCTGGGCCTCCAGTGAGAAACGGGCTCATCCAGGGCACTCGTCGGCCTCTTCTCGGCCTCGATCTGCTGCTGAACATGAGCGCTGACTCAGCAAGGAGAGGCCGGGAGGGGCAGGCCCAGTGGGTCTCGGGGGCGGGGTGCGGAACCCTTACCTGGGAGAGAATGCAGCCCCGAGCCGGCCCGAGAGGGACCCTGGCGGCCCTCGCCCAGACCCTCACTCCCCACAGCCTGCTCATGGCAGAAGCCGAAGGCCTGCTGTTCCAGAGCTCGTGATCCTGGGTCTCACGGACTCCTGCCCCAGGAAGGCCGAGCCCTGAACAGTCACAGGAAGCGGGGGCAGTCTGGAGGTAAGAGCCCTGCAGCCTGCAAGGAGCCTGAACTGAGACGCTTCTAAAGCAGCTCTGCCCAGCCTTCTGGAAGGGGTCTGTCCGCGCCTGGGCAACAAGCCTAAATCCACTAAATTCAGAACAAACCCTTCCTGACGGGAAGACCTTAACGTTGGACCTGAGCAGCCCCGTGAACAGACAGCGACGCTCTATTTATCTCCGCCCTCCAGCTCCAGTTCAGCTCTAGCGGTGACACCAGAGCCGTCTTCCCAGAAGCAGCAACAGCTGACGCTGACTCAGCACCCGCACGATCCAGAGCCGCCCTCCACCCTCCACCCTCCGCAGGCCCCCAGGAAGGCCCTGAGGCAGTGCTGTGCGGTCTGCACGGGACGGGAACCCAGGGCCTTTCCAAGGACACAGAGAAGACGACGTGCACACCTCCCGGAGAGCTGCCGCCCCTGGCCGTGAAGGGCTCTCCTTCCAGGGCACACGGCCCCGAACACCAGGCTACCTCTGTTCTGTCCTCCCCTGCGGTCACGGCCAAGAGTGTGCCCACCAGCCTTCCCTGAACGTGTGGTTTTCTAGGCGTACGAGCCACACTTTGTACTCCTGCCTTTCTCCTAATTTAGGTCACATCCTTAGAATCAACGCCCCAGCACTGCCTTGTCCTGCCCCAGCACAGCGTCACCAGCTCCAAGTCTGACCGTAGCTGAGGTGGGCCACCCCGCACCAACTCTCTGCCCTGCACACACACTCCCAGGGCTCAGAGGCCCGGTGACCTGAGAAGGAATCCAGGTGAAGGAAGTCACCGAACACTCAGACTGCGCACCACTAACTCAACACAGATAACGGCACGTGCAGACGCGTGTGGACCCCAGGGGCCAGCAGGCTGCCTCCCGCTGGCCCGCTCACCTGTGCCGCGGGTCCCCCGGCGAGCAGGCTGACCTCCTCCGGCCTGGGGACCATGTAGGTGGTTAGCGGGCTCACCAGGTGCACCTGCTTCGCATCATTCCAGGGCAGGACGCCGGCGTGGTGGAGGAAGACGTAGGCGTACAGCGTGCCATTGTTCCTCGTTTTCTTGGGGACAGAGACGTTGACTGTCCTGAAACCACATAACCGACGACAACGCCGTAAGCGTTTTGTTCTGGGGAAGTGGAGCCCACGCGAGCACGTCCACAGAAAATGCCGTTTTGAACCCAAACCGATTACTGTCGGCTGAGAAGTACTAAGAGTGAAACCCACCTGCCTAGATGTCACTGGAGTCCCGAATGTACGTTTACGCAACGCACTCTGAGGGCACGGGCAGCTGCTGCAAAGCCTGCATCCCCTCCGCTAAGGTCGCAGGCCAGCCCCAGGCACGCGTGACCCACCCCATCCCCACAGCAGCTCTCCCACAGGACTCGGGCTCTGCCGAGTCACACACCCCAGTACTCATCTTGACGCCTCCCAGACAACAAAGACGGAAGAGGAGGGCTCGTGATGAGCACATCACTTTTAAAATTACATTTCTTCAAACTTAAAAACCTAGAATCATCAGTTACATGCAGCTTTAAAAAGCCGCACTACATACTTCCATATTTACACTGCTTGCTCTTTTCTGTAGCTACACTTCACTTAATTTTGATCTTCTGCTAAATTCTTCCGTCCATCCTTCTCTTTTCCCTTCTAGATAACAGAACTGAATCCCTTCTGTTGGGAAAACACAAGTTTTTCTGTCGGAACTGCGTAAGCTCTGTTCAGCAGGTCGTCTGCACCCATCCCCACGCCTCCGGAAACTCCCCACGGCCGAGCTGCATCCCACAACTGTTAGAAGCTGGGTGAGCTACTTCCTAAGTGACAAAGCTGGTCCTTTCAACTGAAACGAAGTTTGCTGCCTACGTTTCACACGTTTGCAGCTGAAACACTCCACCGTGCACGAGAGGGTCGGTAACGCCACTTCTCTGCGGTGCACTTCTCTGACACTCACTCTCTCTCTCTCTCTCTCACACACACACACACTGACTCTTCAACAATCTCAATGGCCACGGGGCTTGCCTGTCACCTTGCCCACATCCGTACCTTTCAAATTTGGACTCCACGTCAAAGTCCTCCACGTTCAAGACCAGATCCACGTTGTTCTCAGAGCCCAGGTTAGACCGCGTGGTGGTATACACACTGAGCTGGAAAAAGGACCGTCAAGAAAATCAAGCCTGCGAGGGCCCTGGCAGAAAGCGCAGGGCGCTGACAGAGGAAGACCTGAGCGGCCGCTGCAGGGAAGGTGCCTGCCGTTCCTCAGGGGACAGGACTCGGCGGTGACACGATGGCTGTGAGGGCCAGGCCTGCCACAGAGGGACACCTGCTGGAGCCTGAGGCTGGCCGCTGGACGGGGCGGGGCACAGGGGCCAGCTGCGGGCCGAGGGTCGTCGGGGCTCGGGGCTGGGAGGCGGCCTCACCTGGGTCAGAGTCTGGCGCCCGGCTCGGCCCGCCCGGCCCGAGGGTGGAGGTCGGGCGGGGGGCAGGCGCTCACCTGCAGCTTGGGCCTCTGAGCCAGGTAGGGCTGGATGCAGCGGCCGTGGCCGGAGCACGGGCGGGTGTAGACGATGCCGTACATGACCCAGCAGGTGTGCACCACGTACACCACGAACACGCCCACGACCAGGCTGGTGAAGGAGCTCCGGCCGCTCCACATGGCGCCGCCGCCGGGCCCGGCGGGCCGCCTCGCAGACGCGGGCACTCCGCCCGCCCGGCGCCCTGCCGGACGCTCCGGCCGCCGCCGCTCACGCGAGAGCCGCCGCGCGCCGCCGCCACCGCCGAGGAACGAACGCACCGCGCGCCGCGGGCAGCCGGCTGCCCCGCATGCTCGCCGCCGCCGCTGCCGCCGCCGCCGACCTGTCGCCGCTGGATTCGCCGCCGCGCCGCTTCCGGGCCCCGCACCGTCCGCCGGAAGTGGGCGCGCCGCGTGGCCCCCTGGGAAGGGTAGTTCCACCGGCCTCGCGCACGCGCCTGCGTCGGGGGCGCGGTGTGACGTCACCCACCGCGCCGTCCTCCCGGCGTGCCCCGCGGTTCCGGCGGGTCGGGGGCTGTCTCGCAGAGGGGAGGCTGCGGGGCTGGGGGCCGGGCCGCGCGCCGCCTCCTCCCGAGGAGCGGGCGAGACACCTGGCCCAGGGCTGGCGCCGAGTGGCGTGGAGCCGCGAGAGAGCGCGCGGTCCCTCAGCCTGAGTCTGGGGTTGGGTGGACGACGTGAGAGGCGGAGGCGGAAAAAAATAGGCGCGCGAAAGGCAGCGACCGTTTCGTGTTTCTTTTCGCTGTCTTTAGACATGAGCCCCCAGATGGGCGTCGTGTGAAGAACGCAGCCTTTCCAGAGAGGCGGGGGCCCCCGTCAGAACCAACAACAGTCTACAATCAGAAAGGGGTTTGGTTTGAGCCAAACTGAGAACCAGGCCGGAGGCCCACTTCCCAGGTTTCTCTGAGAAACCGCTCCGGAGAAGCGTGGTTTCAGCACAGTTTTACATCTTGTCAAAGCAAAGAACGTTAAACAAGTCAGGGATACATTTCTTTCAGGTTTAAACAAACAAAAACAGGCAGCACGCAGACGGCGTCAACCTGGCCTTGCATCCGGGAAGGGAGTCTTACCACAGAAGGTCCCCATCCGGGTCCCAGGAGCAGCGGCTTTTAATCTTTACTTTTAACACGGGCGTTCCTTCTGGTCAGTGTGTCCCTCTCTAATAATTAAAGCAAGTGTACAATGTATGTTTGATAGACCACAAATAGGGCATTTTATTTAGTTAGGATCAAATTCAAGTGAATTGATGTATAAGCCAGAGTGACCTCTTTTATCTCAATATGTGAGCATTGAAGAAATTTTAAAAAATCATTCTCCACTGCGTCCTGGGAGCCGCCGTCGTCAAGGGCTGAACCTGATCCTCAAGAGCTCCCATTAGAACCCACCGCCTGCCGGAGGGACAGTCTAGCTGGGGCTCCAGGGAGGGAGGGAACTTGTCTGGTGTCCACGCTTGATGGTGCTCACGTTTTCCTGTTGAGAGCTGCCCTGATGGCCTCTGGAAGGGCATGTGTTCTTGCTGTTTCCATCTGAGAGCCTGTGGAGTCAGGACCCTTGGTTCGCTGGAGCTGCCCATGCCCAGTTCCCTGTGACAGCGTACCATCTGCGTTCCTGTTCACATCTACTCTCTCTCTTTTCCTTCTGTCTCAGACGATCAAAAACATTGCTAACCATTTACAGAAGTGGTTCGGTTCAATTCAGTTCAGTTGCTCAGTCGTGTCCGACTCTCCGACCCCATGAATCGCAGCACGACAGGCCTCCCTGTCCATCACCAACTCCCAGAGTTCACTCAAACTCATGTCCATTCAGTCGGTGATGCCATCCAGCCATCTCATCTTCTGTCGTCCCCTTCTCCTCCTAACCCCAATCCCTCCCAGCATGAGAGTCTTTTCCAATGAGTCAACTCTTCACATGAGGTGGACAAAGAATTGGAGTTTCAGCCTCAGCAGATCCCCTTTAGGATGGACTGGTTGGATCTCCTTGCAGTCCAAGGGACTCTCAAGAGTCTTCTCCAACACCACAGTTCAAAAGCATCAATTCTTCAGTGCTCAGCTTTCTTCACAGTCCAAATCTCACATCCATACATGACCACTGGAAAAACCATAGCCTTGACTAGATGGACCTTTGTTGGCAAAGTAATGTCTCTGCTTTTGAATATGCTATCTAGGTTGGTCATAACTTTCCTTCCAAGGAGTAAGCGTCTTTTAATTTCATGGCTGCAGTCACCATCTGCAGTGATTTTGGAGCCCCCCCAAAACAAAGTCTGACACTGTTTCCAAATTTTGGAGCCCCCCAAAATAAAGTCTGACACTGTTTCCACTGTTTCCCCATCTATTTCCCATGAAGTAATGGGACCAGATGCCATGATCTTCGTTTTCTGAATGTTGAGCTTTAAGCCAGCTTTTTCACTCTCCTCTTTCACTTTCATCAAGAGGCTTTTTAGTTCCTCTTCACTTTCTGCCTTAAGGGTGGTGTCATCTGCATATCTGAGGCTATTGATATTTCTCCCGGCAATCTTGAGTCCAGCTTGTGCTTCATCCAGCCCAGAATTTCTCATGATGTACTCTGCATAGAAGTTAAATAAGCAGGGTGACAGTATATAGCCTTGACGTACTCTTTTTCCTATTTGGAACCAGTCTGTTGTTCCATGTCCTACAGAAGTGGTAGATGCTGTTAAAGCCTGGGTGAATTGCTCAGGGTTTCAGAGAAGCAGGTGGATGGGAGAGCTATTTGCTGAATCAGGGGCAGTGGAGGGCTGGAGGCCTCCCAGGAACAAGGCATCAGGGCAGAGCACAGCAGTGGCTCTGAGCCATGCCCCTGGGATACGGGCCAGGGACCCTGAGGACGTCAGAGACTTTTCCCTTTCTCTTATATACTCATGTAGCATCTGCTGGTGGCCTTGCTGGCCTCAGCCATTGGAATAGCATGTAGCCGGACCCTGTTCTCTGTCTTCCCCTCCAGCCTGCTCTCTGTTCAGCACACCCACCCGCCTATTGGAAACCCTTTGCTGACCCCTGTTGCCGAGTATAAAATCCATCCTCCTTAGCAGCGAGTTGTGCCCCAGCCGTCATGCCCTGAGCTTCTGCTACACTTGGGGGAGCCCCTGCAGAGCCAGGCTGCTCCCCACCCCGAAGCTTTGCCCCCACACTGCTCTGCAGTAGGAGGAGGTACACTGTAGACCTGTGATCTGTGGGGAACACAGACCAGCCGTGGAAGCCCAAGGTGGGGTGGGTGGGAGAGCGGGGCAGGGCTCATGGCCCCCAAAGCCCGGGATGCAGGCGGCCCTTGGGGATGGGCTCTGGGTGCAGCTTCAGAGCCCTCTCCGAGTCTCATCCGAGGTGGAGCTAGTTATTGGCACGCAGGGAGAAGAGCTGTCCTGCACAGCTAGGTGTCCTGATGTCTGTGCGTCAGCTATGGCCTGTGGGAGCTTGGGAGCCACTCAGCTTCCAGACTCCAGGTCATGCCCTGTGTTGATGCCCGGCCCTTCTGGTGAGGATGTGGTTCCCACAGGGTTCTCTTTCCCATCCAAGAAAAATGCCCACTGTTGGAAAATCATTCATAACAGCGCTTATGTATCTAAGCATCTCCTGGTGCTGGTTCGTAGGTGATATTTGGAGAATGAAGCTGGTGATATTTGGAGAAGGAACTTGGTGAGCCTGGACGTTTGGGTGGGTCCTTCGAATGCAAACCGTTCTCCAGAGTGAGGCTCATTCTCAGGGCCCCTCAAATGTTGGCTCCGGGTGCTGTGTGAGATCAGAACTCCTCTGCGCGTGTGCCGGCCACGCAGACCATCAGGGGCTGGCGCTCTGCACTGGCTTCTCATGGGGGTGGGGTCACCAGGGAAAAGGGGGAGGCTGCAGCCATCCAGGGCCGCAGGGAGCGCCCCGCTTCCCCAGGGGCCTCTCTATACTTCATTCGCGGTCAGCCCCAAGCAGAGAGGACTCTTGGTGTGATCCCAAGTTTTTACCGTATTTTTTGGCCCCAAGAACTACTCACCACCACCCATGAGGATGAATACCATGGGCAGCTCAGGGTGGAGGCTGTGGACCCGGGCTCCCTGCAGCGGGCGCCCCCTTCAAGGAGAGAAGCCACCTCGGTCCTCACTTGCTTCTCGGCACCCCATCAGTCCACCATCGTTTTTGCTTTCAACAGTCCATTATTGTTGAAGTAAATTTACTTCTGCTCTCTTCGCTCTTTTGCGGAAAGCCTGTCTTCTCGCTGCTGGTTACTCCTTCAGCCCCAGTAACTTCTTAGGGTTTTCTTGTTCGGCAGATCAGCTGGTGGTGAATTCTGTCAACCACTGCTTGAATGAGACTGAATTTAATCTGCCTTCACCTTTTTGAAAGATTTTCACTACGTATCAAATTCTAGGTCGATGGGCATTCTTCCAGTGAGTTGAAGAATATTGTTTTATTATCTTCCAGTTTGCACTGTTACTGATGAGAAATTGGCGGTTATCACTATGTTTGTTTAACTGTGCATAGTCTATTTTTTCTGGCTGCTTTTAGAATGTATATAACAAGTCGCTGATTTTCAGCAATTTGCTGTAGTAGTTTCCCTTGTCTGTTCTTGTAAGGGTAGAGCAAATTAGCCAAGATGGCACGGTCAGGCTCTCCCGCCCCACATCCTCTTCCTCTTGCCCCATGTTCTGTAAATAATGATTATGTAACAGCCAAGATCACTTACAGCACTGCACGTGTGCGTCATGATGTTCCCGCTTGGTCACGGGCAATCTTCCATAAGCATATGTAAGCTCCACCTGGAAAGTCCATGTGGCTCCAGATTGGGAAAGGAGTACATCAAGGCTGTATATTGTCACCCTGCTTATTTAACTTGTATGCAGGGTATATCATGTGAAATGCCAGGCTGGATGAAGCACAGGCTGGAATCAAGATGGCCGGGAGAAATATCAATAACCTCAGATATGCAGATGACACCACCCTTATGGCAGAAAGTGAAGAGGAACTAAAGAGCCTCTTGATGAAAGTGAAAGAGGAGAGTGAAAAATCTGGCTTAAAGCTCAACATTCAGAAAACGAAGATCATGGCATCTGGTCCCATCAGTTCAGTTCAGTTCAGTTCAGTCGCTCAGTCATGTCCGACTCTTTGCAACCCCTGACACTGTTTCCACTGTTTCCCCATCTATTTGCCATGAAGTTATGGGACCAGATGCCATGATCTTAGTTTCTGAATGTTGAGCTTTAAGCCAACTTTTTCACTCTCCTCTTTCACTTTCATCAAGAGGCTTTTTAATTCCTCTTCACTTTCTGCCTTAAGGGTGGTGTCATCTGCATATCTGACCTTATTGATATTTCTCCCGGCAATCTTGATTCCAGCTTGTGCTTCTTCCAGCACAGCGTTTCTCATGATGTACTCTGCATAGAAGTTAAATAAGCAGGGTGACAATATACAGCCTTGACGTACTCCTTTTCCTATTTGGAACCAGTCTGTTGTTCCATGTCCAGTTGTAACTGTTGCTTCCTGACCTGCATATAGGTTTCTCAAGAGGCAGGTCAGGTGGTCTGGTATTCCCATCTCTTTCAGAATTTTCCACAGTTTATTGTGATCCACACAGTCAAAGGCTTGGCATAGTCAATAAAACAGAAATAGATGTTTTTCTGGAACTCTCTTGCTTTTTCCATGATCCAGCAGATGTTGGCAATTTGATCTCTGGTTCCTCTGCCTTTCCTAAAACCAGCTTGAACATCTGTAAGTTCACAGTTCACGTATTGTTGAAGCCTGGTTTGGAGAATTTTGAGCATTACTTTACTAGCGTGTCAGATGAGTGCAATTGTGTGGTAGTTTGAGCATTCTTTGGCATTGCCTTTCTTTGGGATTGGAATCACTTCATGGCAAATAGATGGGGAAACAATGGAAACAGTGACAGACTTTGTTTTCCTGGGCTCCAAAATCACTGCAGATGTTGACTGCAGCCATGAAATTAAAAGATGCTTGCTTCTTGAAAGAAAAACTATGACCAACCTAGGCAGCATATTAAAAAGCAGAGACATTACTTTGTCGACAAAGTTTCATCTAATCCAAGCTCTGTTTTCTCCAGTGGTCATGTGTGGATATGGGAGTTGGACCATAAAGGAAGCCGAGTGGTGAAGAATTGATGCTTCTGAACTGTGGTGTTGGAGAGGACTCTTGAGAGTCCATTGGACTGCAAGGAGATCAAACAAGTCAATCCTAAGCAATCAGTCCAATGAAGAATATTCACTGGAAGAACTGATGCTGAAGCTCCAATCCTGATGCGAAGAACTGACTCACTGGAAAAGACCCTGATGCTGGGAAAGATTGAAGGAAAGAGGAGAAGGGGATAGCAGAGGATGAGATGGTGGGATGGCATCACCGACTAGATGGACATGAGTCTGAGCAAGCTCTGGGAGTTGGTGATGGACAGGGAGGCCTGGCGTGCTGCAGTCCATGGGGTTACAAAGAGTCAGACATGACTGAGCATCTGAGCTGAACTGAAAGCTATGTGTTTAAGCTTCTTGATAAATTTCTGATGTTTCCAAACCGCTGTTAAGCTTATCTTGTGAATTTTCATTTTAAATGTTATATTTTTTACCTCTAGAGGTCCCATTGATTTTTTTAAAACTTTCTTTAAATTGAAGGGTAGTGGCGTCACAGTGCTGTGTTGGCTTCTGCTGTACATCAACATGAATCAGCCAGGGGTATACACATGTCCTCTCCCTCTTGAGTCTTCCTCTCCATCCACGCCAGTGAGTTGTTTTTTCCTGCATCTGGAGAAAACGCCCTACAGCAAATAGTGATAGCCCTTCTATCTCTTCACAGCCACACACGTCTCTGTTCTGTGGTTCTGAATACACCACAGTTTGCCCAATGGTCTCCACGTGTTGACAGACAGTTGGGCTGTCTCCAGCCCTCAGTTACTGAAACAAGGGCTGTAATGTGCACCCGTGAGCCCGCATTTTCTCATGTTTCCTGACTGTGTCTGAGGTGGGTTGTAGGAGCTGGTGGCGTGGATTCAGATGCTTAATGCCCAGTGTTCTCACCAGGCGCAGCCTCATCCCCTCCTGGCAGCTCCCTGCTCAGACCCCCAGCACCTGGGTGAGCCTGCCTGCTCTTCTGGAGCTCCGCCTTCAGGGTCCGGGGTCCCCGTGGGGTGGGCGAGGTGTGGTCGTGCAATGGGAGTTTTTGTGGCTGTTTCTCTGAAGAGGAAGGATGATGCGCTCGCTAGAGCAGAGCCGTGGCTGTTTTGAGCCCCATTCTATGCTGACCTTCGGGTGTTTCCTGAGCTCAGGGAATGCCCCGCCCTGCACCCACTCAGCTCAGCAATTCAGAGACAACTGTGCAAGGCCCCTGCAGGAAAAATGAAGAGAAACTCCCAGAAGTGCGGTTGAGGCGCCGCAACGGGCAAACGTGGGAGTAGCAGGCACCCAGCAGTTCTGGGTGACAGGGCGGCGATGGCCTCTGGGCTCCTCCTGCCCTGGCAGTAGGTCGGCTCCTGTTACTGGGTGCGGTGACCTCCAGAAGGGTGAGGCTGGCTGTTGTCGGGAGAGAGCAGATTAACCAGGATGGCAGTGCTCAGGCTCTCTTGCCCCGTGGCCTCTCGCTCTGGCCCCACGTTTTTGCAAATACACAGTTATGTAACCGCCAAGATTGCTTGGAGCACTGTGAGTGCAGGTCACAAGGTACTCGCTTGGCCATGGGCTACCTTTGTTCTGGGAATGTGTATAAGCTCCACCTGAAAAAGCCCTTGAGGCTATGTCGTGGCTGCATTGTGGTACTGAGGCTGTTACAGCTGTGTCCGCTGGGTCAACCACGAGAGGAGAGAATACAGCGTGTCTCCTGGGCTGACGTGCCAGCCCAGAGAGAACAAACGTGTCTGGTTCCCACAGCTCCTCGCGGTTTCTTCCAGCTTCCCCGCGCGCCCTGCCTGCCTGGGTGCAGCGGACAGTGAGCACAGTGAGACACAGCGAGACAGCTGGCGCAGTGAGCAGGGTCAGCGGGCAGCCGTGCCCAGTCAGTCCCGGATGCTGGGCACCAGGGGAGACATGGGACCCCTCCTCATGGTGCCCTTGGTGGGATCGGGGTCATTCACCTGCCTGGGGAGCTGTCAGGGAGAGCGGGTGTCGGACCACGGTTTGTTGGACGGCTGCCCGGGGAGGCGGCGTCAGGAGGGCCTTGGGTCCCTGTGGCAGCTCCAACATCAGACGCTCCTGGGCTGAGTCCTGGAGGCCGTCTGTCACTGTGAGCACACCCGCCCAGCTTCTGTCCCTGGCGGTGTCCTGCCCCCTTCCCCTTATGGTGACAGCATGCAAGCTGGATTAGGGCCCTCCCTGATGACCTGTTCAGCTTGATCACCTTCTCAAAAACCATCCTGAGTCTGGGGGCTGGGGCATCCACGTGGGAGTGTGGAGGGAAGCATTTCATCCCGTGCAGCCCTCCTCCAACTCCATTGTGCATCCTCGGCCAAACTCTGCTGCTTTGGGGCTTAGAGGAGCCGGCACGAGGGGCCTGGGGTCAAGGAAGGGTGTGGACCAGCGGAGCGGCCGCTCTTGCCCTCTGTTCCTCTGACCGCTGCCTTGGCCCTGGCCCCGGGGGGCTGTCCCCACCTGAGGGCAGCAGGGAGCGTCCTGGCCGGGTGGGGAGCTGGGGAGGACAATGCGTGTCCTTAGGGGCTCGGGGGCTGGGCTGGTTGACCCCTCTGCCCCCAGGGAGGCGCTGGCTGGCAGTCCACTCTGGCTGAACCCTCATCGAGGGACCAGCTTCCCAGGAAGCTGGAAAACCGATGCGATGACAGGCTTCAGCCCGGGTGCACTCAGCTCTGTTATTATCACACAAAAAGCCAGGCGGGCCCCCCGTGGTGAGCGGCTCACACGCCCCGGGTCAGTACTGGAAACCTATTTTTGAGCAAATAATAGATTCTCTTCCCTGGAATGCAAGGGGACCCCAGCAGCTTTTGAAGGCCGAGAAGTTTGAGGGGGAAGCAGGAAGAGGCCGCTCGGAGGTAGCGAGTCTGGTGCCCTGCCTGCCTCCCCGAGTTCCAGCGTTCTGTCCGAGCTCCAGGCCTGTGCCTGGCTGCTGTTTGATCACCCCCCTGACTGACCGAGGCTGACATCGCAGCCCCGACCTTCCTTGGGGAAAGTCTGCCGCAGGGGTGCAGAGCCCGCCCGGGAGAGGACAGGGTGGCCCCGCAGCGGGCTGCAGGGGCAGAGACACCAGCCCGGTGCGTGGGGAGCCGGGCTTGGGTGCAGAGAGGCTGGGGGCCCGAACAGGCACGGCCCTGGCTGAAACGGTATAAGTGTGTCCAGCGACGCCGTCCCCGGGACGTGGGTGTACATAAACGAGCTCAACACCCACAACTGCCCCAGAGAGAAGCAACATGCTGACCAGGAAATGGAAGCCAGAGGTGCCTGGGGCGGCAGGCCGGGCGCTTGCCCACCCCGAGCCGCCCACGTGGCTCTCGTGCCGCCCGCCGCCCCCCTCCCCGCCCAGTGTGTGAAGGGCTGGGTGGCGGAGGCCAGGCAGGCCTGCGAGGAAGGCGAAGGTGGGAAGGAGGCATCTGAGGACTTGCTGAAGCAGTGGGCCCCTCAGAGCTGGCAGGCGCAGGCTATGGGCCTATGGGTTTCCCATCTGCCCACAGCCCTGCAGGGCACAGGAGGGGCTGCACGCACTGCGCCCCAGGGGGTGAAGCAACAGGTCCCAGGTCCCTGGGCACAAGAGGCCCTGCACACGGGGCGTCAGTGGAGGGCAGCGGCCCCGGCGAGCACGGCTGGGGCAGTGGCATCCCCACGTGAGACCCCCAACGGAAGAGGGAGCTATGCCGGGCGGGGGGTGGGGGCCTGCCAGTAGAGGACAGGGTGGGGGGCACAGCGAGGCCTGCCTGGCAGCTGGAGCAGGGCTCCTGGAGCGGGGTGGGCGTGGTCCTGCACACATCCCTTCCTGGCCTCTGTGCTGCCCCAGGCCGGGCCGGCTCTGAGCCCGTTAGAGCCGTGAGCAGGGCTCTCCCCCAGGCCAGTCAGGCCGGGTCCATGTCCACATCTTATCACAGAGAGGATGCAGCCCTCACTCGACGGATTTTGAGTCTCCAGGGACGTCGGGGTTCACCGTGTGTGTGTGTGTGTGTGTGTGCGTGCAGGGGACGGGACATAAACATTACTTCAATCCTTTCATACAACATTCAGAACTTGGAGCCGGAGACAATCTGCTCACGAAATAAACACAATTCTCTCTGAATAAACTGCATCTGTGTGGCACTGTCCCCAGACACGTCACCCAGCCACACCTCCATCCGAGCTTGTGCTCAACCACACGCCTCAGGTGGGGCCTCCAGAAGCACCTCGTTCCGTGCTGGGCCTGCAAGCAAAGAGAGGCCCGGCGACCTGGGGAGCCTCTCACCACCTCCTCCAGGCAGCCTTCCTGCTGTCCGCAGCCGTGCTCCTCCTGCTGGACTTTCGAGGCTGCTCTGTGCAGCCACTCCTAACCAGATGCTCCACCACCCCACCCCCGCCCCTGCACCCAGGCATCTCTAGTCCCCTCCGCTGGCCACGCAGTCCTCTCGTTCTGAATGGTTAGCTTTCTCTAAGTCTCTCTTTCCAGGCTGAGTTGAGGGCTGAGCTTGTACAGTTCTTCCCTGGTGGCCCCCCATTTTCACCTCTCTCTTAATCTGACCTCAAGTTTTGCTTCCCTGGAAGCTGACTCAAGGCCCCTCCTTGTGTGGAGCCAAATGTCTCAGATTTTACTGTCTTTCCTCCAGAAGGTCAGAAGCCCCAGGGGCCAGTCCCTCGCCCTCACTTGAATTAACGGAGAATCTGACAGGACTGTCCACACCGCAGTCTCTGTGGGGCAGCGTCTCCGGGTCTAGCACGTAGTGGACACCGAGGCGGTCAGCCGACGTCCACGGCACGGCCTGTCTGGCCCCAGTGAGGTCTGGCCCTCCGCCCTTGACTCCAAGCCCTGGAATGTGCCCCTGATGAGAGCAATTTGTGCTTCTGGGGCCACGTGCTTACACACAGAAAAACCCTGGTGTCCGGGGCTGGGCCTGGGCGCCCAGGCGTGTCCTCCCTGTGCAGGACTCCTCCTGGCCTCAGGCCCTGGATCTGTCTCCCCTGCACTGCAGGTTGTCACAGGCCAGCTTTGCTGAGCTGAGCCCCTGAGCTACTGCACCTGAGGGGTGCTGGAACCCTCATGCTGCAGAGCCAACAGCTTCAGGGCGTCACCGGGACCCCTGTCCCCAGGTGCCTGGGGCCAGGCCGGCTCCCCCCTCCCCACAGGGAGGGTATCACGTGACCCAGGGGCCAGGCTGGGCAGCTGAGGGCCAGGCTGGTGGCCATCAGAGGCCCCACCGCTCACGGCTCCGCTGCAGGGAGCGGTGTTGAGACGGAGGGGGGTGGCCCCAGGGGTCCCTGGGGAGGCCCTCTCTGTCCCTCGGAGGGGGCCATGGCCCTGGCAAGGGTTGCGTCCTCCCGCTGTTGATGATTGGAGGGTGTGTTCTCACCCCTGAAGGAGCAGGAGACTGGTGCTGGCGAGTCCTGGGGCCGGCGGCGCGCCCCAGGGAGGAAGACCCGGCCCCGGGAACACAGGGGAGGCGCCGTGCGACGCGGCCACGTCTGATGGACTTTCCCTGAGCAGGGCCCGCTGCGGGACACCGGTGGTGCTCAGCTCTCACGTCTCCCGGGCCTCCTCCCAGGGGACGGCTCCTTAACCTCGGGACGGCTCCTCATTCTCCTCACGTCTCGGGGACACCGAGCCTCTCAGCCGGGGCTCGTCGCTGCCGCCCCGCAGCCACACGGAGGACGCGCCCGTCACGCAGGAACCCGTGGGTGCTGCGGGGCCTTCCTGGGCCTCCCTTCTGTGCGGGCACGGGCGAGGGGCACAGCCTGTTCTCCGGGTTGTTCTGCTCCCCTCGAAGCCCCTCCCTCCCCTCGAAGCCCCTCCCTCCCTCGAAGCCCCTCCCTCCCTCGAAGCCCCTCCCTCCCGTCGAATCTCCTCCCTCCCGGTTGACGGGCACGTGGGTAGGCCAGGCCGACGCCCATCTCACTTTTCAGTGTCATTTTCCCCCAGGCAAATTGCTGTAGTGTTTGCCAAGCGGTTGCTCTGCGTCCTTTGGCCCCTCTCTGTGAGCCACAGTTCTGCTGCCGGGATGTGGGCTGCGCTTCTCCTTGTCTGGCATGTTTTCCCAGCTGGTATCTGTGAGCCCCGCACCTGTGGGGTGAGGCCCTGACCCCGGGGGCTGTAGGGAATGACGGCGTTAAGTCCTGACCCAGTGGGGTGAGGCCTGACCCTGGGGGCTGTAGGGGATGTGGGTGTGAGCCCCGCACCTGTGGGGTGAGGCTCTGACCCCTGGGGGCTGTAGGGGACGCGGGTGTGAGTCCTGACCCCACGAGGTGAGGCTCTGACCCCCAGGGGCTGTAGGGGACATGGGCCTGGGCAGGCCTGTTGGGGCAGCCTGGGCTGAGTCAGAGGGTCATCGTTCCCATGGTCATTACTGTGGTTCTTCGGTCATCTGTCCCATGTCTGGCCTTCAGGAGCTCTCTGGGGGGCTCTGTCCCTCCCCCAGCCCGCCTCCCTTTGCAGCCCCACGAGACACTCCCACTCGCTGACGCCTCCTGAGTCTGGACTCCGGAACCGGCAGTTTCTCCAGGGAGCCCTGAGGCCTCTCACAGGACCAGCGCCTTTGGATCTGCAGCCTGAGCTCTGGGAAGGCTCAGGGCCCAACTGGGTGCCAAGCCTTTCAGACCAGAGCTCAGACACGCGTCCCCCCACACAGGGGCCCAGGTCCGTCCCGCCTACACGTGTGTGGACACACGAGTCTGTGTTACAACCCGGAGCACATGGGGACCCCAGGCGGGGCCGCAGCCTGTCCCCATGCCTCCCCAGGCCTGACTTGTGGCCCCATCCCCAGATTCTCATTATCCAGGGATTGTCCAGGGCCGCATTCGGAGGGACCTGTTCACAGCTCTGCTGATACCATCCTGAAATTCTTAACAAGTTTTGAACACGGGCCCCGTGTTCTCATTTTGTACAGAACCTGCAAATTATGCAGCCATTCTGATTACCCCTGCTCTCCCAAGTCTAGAATAAACGCCAGGCAATTTCAGGGTTGCTAACTCATCTCTGTGCAAAACAAACAGCCTAACTAGGGCGCAGTTCTACGTCTTCTGGTTCTCGGTCAAAACCCCGTCTTGCAGAGACTCGGGCTGGCTGGAGTCCGGTGTCCATCCACCCACCCACCCCGTGGGCTGCCCGACATGCCCTCAGCCCGGTGGACGGTCAGCCAGCCCTGCAGGGAGGGGCGCGGAGCGGGGCTCAGGCCGGGGTCGGGGGGTGCTGGCCCCCACCTGCTGGGGCGGGAGCAGGTGCTGGGCTCCGGGCTGATGGCTGGGCTGCGTACACTGTGCTTCACCTGTACCCGGTCAGCCAGGCCGTTCAGCTTTAACTGAACCGACCTCGCCGAGTGGCAGCAGCTCAGTGGACTGAGGGCAGACAGCAGTGCGGCCCTCCCACACCGGACCAGCGGCTGGCAGCCTGGTCAGGCTCAGACGTGACTGCCTGGACACCTGCCCCGCTGGGCGGCTCTGTGGAGGCTCCCTTGGCCCGTGTGGCCCTGTGTCCAGCCCATTGCCGCGGGCGGGATCTGTGGAAGATTCAGGTCCTCCCTCCTCGTGGGCACGTCCTGTGCAGACTCAGGCCTGGGTGGTCTGTGCTGTCTGCACGCTCCTTGTTGGGGGGGGCACATGGATGTGCGACTGAGCCTGGGGTTCCCCATGGGGCTCAGGGCATGGAGGGGAGCCCCTGGGGGGCGGCAGAAAGGGAGCCGAGAGCATAGTCCAGACTCAGCCTTGGGTGAGCACCAGGTGGTCGGAGGACCTTCTGGGTCTGGCCCCCGCGGAGACGGTGTGGGAGCGGAGGCCAGCGCTTTGGAGCTTCAGACGCGGCCCCCTGCGCACGCCTGCCGCCAGGAGCCCTGCATGCTGGGACCTCAGGGGCCGGCCCCGCTCCCCCCCGGAGTTCACGCCCAGTGAGTGCTGTGCAGCCTCGTGGCCCCTCTCTGGCTGCTGTTCCGAGGCCCACGGGGAGGAGATCCAGCACCTCTGCCCCCTAGTCGGCACCACAGCGGTGCAGACACGCGCCCCGCACACCTGCACACGCTCACGTGCGCACCCTCACTCACATGTGAGCACACATCCACATACGGGTACACACACCCTGCACACTGAGGTCAGCCCTGTGCCGTTGCTCAGGAGGACGATGGCCGTGTGGCTCCAGAGCTCTGGCCCCACCGGCTGTGAAAGGCTTTGGGACCGTCTTGGGCCCAGGTGCAGCCACTGTCCCAGGAAGGACACGGATGTGTGCGTGAGTCACGCTGACCTGGTTCCTGGCAGGGCCAGGGCCTGGTGGCACCTGCCAGGAAGCAGGTTAGTTCTTAGCCTGGTGCGCGCAGGACCCGCGTGTGGGTAATTGAACGAAGTCTCCTGAAACGACCTTACCTCGTGCACGAGCACACGTGGCGTTTTCTAATTTACTCAAAGAGTCGCTGCCCTCCTGTTGGTTCCCGCACCCACTGATGGCCACGCCTGCAGGCCGGGGCACACAGCCCTCGACCCCTGCTTCGCAGCCTGTGTGTTCCCGGCGGGGCTCCCAGGGCGGGCAGGAGGGGATGTGCCGGCCACACCTGCCCCGTGTCGGCGCCAGCGCGGCCTCTGCACTCCGGTGTCCCTCTCAGTTCAGCAGGTCACTCCAGCATCCCGTCCTGGGCCCGCCTGCTGTCCTTGGAGCCCCCTGCCACCCTGCAAGTCCATCGGCCTCTTTGCACACCAGCGTGAGTACGTGTGCCATGACTGTTGGGCTGAGGGTCTTCCTGCTGAGCCCCGGGGCCTGGCCGGGCCTGTCTGCGGCCCCGACGTCTCTGCAGCTCCTCGCAGGTGCCTGGCGCCTGGCAGGAGGTCGTGTATGTTCCCAGGACAGAAGGATGAGGGGTGGGTGTCCCGTCCCAGTGGCTGGAAGTCCTAGGCCACAGTGTCTGTGCAGCGGCTTCCTTCTGCGGCCGAGGGGGGGCTCCAGCCCAGGACCCCTCCAGCCTCTCAGCTTGGCCGGCGTTGGTGGTGCCTGGACTCGGGGAAGCATCGCCATCTCTGAGCCCTCCCCATGGCGTCTCCCTGTGAGTGTGTCTCCAGTCGTCGGCTTCACAGGACACCAATCCTACTGGACGGGGGCCCGGCCCCTGCAGGGCAGCCTCAGCTTCACCAGGTCCAGCCACAGACGCCCCGTTTCCAAACAGGCCACACGCCCGGGTGCCGGGGGTTCGGTCCTCAAGACGAGTTTGGGGGAACAAGCGCAGCCCCAGGGGGAGGACTAGAGGTGGGGACGGGGTCTTAGAAATCCCGGGAAGCCAGTGTCCAGGCCCCACCTTTCCACAAGGCCCCTTGTCTTTCTTCAGCCCCAGCTCCATACACCCACTGCGTGCTGAGTCCCTGGGCCAGGGGCTCACGTGCTCTCAGGATCCAGCCTGTCCCTGAGCCCACGTGCAGGAAGGGTCGCGGGCCCCCCCTGGGTCCCCTCAAAGGCACGACCCTCCTGCCCCGGGAGTCCTTCCCCTGCTGGACTCGGAGCACCCCAGCTAGCCTCCCCAGAGCTCTGGGGGCCAGCTCAGCTGCTGGTCTGTGGCTTGTCTGCTGCTGTTCAGGAGGGCTGGGGGCTGGGGCAGGAGAGGGCCTCAGGCCAAGGCTTGCTGGGGAAGGACCGTGTCCAAGCCCCCTGGCTGCCCTCGGAGCAGGGGGCTCAGGACTCGGTTTGCTGGTTGCTGGCGCTGGCTGCCCACCAGCCTGTGACCCTGGGCCAGCTCCATTCTCACCGTGGAGGAGATTCCAGGAAAACGGGCGTCGTGGCCTCAGTGGTCTGTCCCTTCATTTTGGCTGTGTCCTGCCGATACAGGAGACACGGGTTCAAGCCCTGGGTCAGCGGGCTACAGTCCGTGGGGCCCCAAAAGAGGCAGGCGTGACTTAGCGACTGAACAAACAACGACCGATCTTACGGGGGTACGGGTAGAGGGGTCGCTCAAGGGCATGAGCTCCGGGAGGTGGGGTGTGGGCATCTTGCAGGGAGCAGGTCTCACGGGCACCTCTGGCCTTCGACCTTGAGCCTGGGGCAGCCCGCTGGTCCCAGGGGGTGGGTGACGTGTCCCCGTCCTGGGGTCGGGCTGCATCTGGGGGCAGCTGACCCCACGGGGTGGAGGGCCGGTGGGCAGCCCTGCCTCTGGGGGGTGTCTGGGAGAGGCTCCTGAGCGCTGGGCCAATGTCTGGGTCCCGCCGTGGACCTCGCGGTCCCCGCCGCCCGCCCTGCCCAGGACGGCTCTGGCCGGGGCGTCTGTGTGGCGGGATGTCTCTGCAAGCCAAACCGTCAGTCTGTGGATCCTCCTGGGGTGGTGGGACCCCTGGGAACAGAGTAGGCCTGCGGTGTGGGGAGGCCGGGCCTGGCCTGCCTGGCCTGGGAGGGTGAAGGCCTCTGCAGGGCTGGGGCGGGGGCTTGGTGGGGGAGCCTGGGCAGTGGGAGCCACTCCCTCCTGGGGGGACAGTGATGAGGCCCCTGGCAGGCCAGGTAGGTGCGTGTCGAGTCTGGTGATGTGAGGAGAAGCCACACAGGGACCCCAGCGGCTGGACGGTGGTCGGCGGCTCAGAGACAACCAGGGCCTTTCCGGGGGAGCTCCGGCTCTCCACCCTGTTTGCTCCTGGGCCTGGGTGGGAGGCCTGTGCAGGCTGGGGGCCTCGTCCGAGGCTCTAATGTAAAGCCTGTTTCCAGGCCAGAGTCGCCTGGAATTTTCTAGTTTTGCTTTCACATGAATCTCATTTTGTGCAGTTTTAATTTGAAAGCCTCCCCCCCACCCCCCGCCGGTAAAAGTCTCTTGTTTTGCTAAAGCAAGGAGGTTTCCTGACTTGAGTCCAAACACAGGGATATTTTCTTCCATCAGAGAACCAGGAGGTCTCAGGTTTTTCCCAGCTGAAGAGTCTCAGCACAGAGAGCGGGTGTTTAAACCCGACTTCAGACCTGGGCCCAGAGGCCTTGCAGGGTGCCTCGGGGCTGGAGACCCAGGCTGGGCTCGCTGCTTCCTGCCCCCGGCGTCACCTCCGGGCCTTTCCTAGTGCCGGTCACGGTGTGAGGGGTGCTCTCTTGGAGGCAAGGCGGTGAGTGGTCAGTCTGCTGAGTGTCCGCGTTCTCAGCACAGGGCAGAGTGGGGGCCGTGCCTTGGACCCGCGAGCACCTGGCCTCACCTGCTCCCTCCTCCTCAGTCCTGGAAGTCGCTGGGGACGATCCACGCATGGGCAGGGCCCTCCTGTCCAAGGCTGTGCCCTCGCCCCCAAGGCCCCAGCCCTTGCGTCCACATGGGCACCACAGATGCCGCCAGAGTGCCCGGCGTCCCCACACACCCACAGGGAGCGGTGCTGTGTTCAGAGGGGGGGGAACCGGCAGATACGGGTTGGATCCATTAGAATTTCCGGCATCAGACAGAACCATAAAAGCGAGCTACTGACTGGATGGAAAACAACTTTTCTCTGTGCCTGCCATAACCGGGAAGCAGTTAGAAAGCGTCGCCTCACCGTCTGGGGTACTGAGAGCTGCCGAAAACAATGCTGCCCACCAGCCACGCTCAGGCCGAGCTCCTCAGCTCCTCCCTCATCCTAACACTTTAATCCTTTTGGCGGCCACCCAGCCAGGCAGGGGGAGCCCCTGCAGCAAGTGGGCAGACCGAGGCCCAGGAGGTCAGGACCCTCACCTGGGCTGCGTGGTGGGGCAGCCCTACCCTCACCTTCATCTCCAGCTTCCTCCTCAAACAGCCACGGTCCCTGCCTGGGAGGTGAAGGGTGAGCTGGCCTGGTCCCATCCCCGGAGCTGGAGCCTGGAGCACCCAGGCCAACAGGGTCATCCTCCTGGGGGTTTCGTTGGCTCCGCGGGGAGCTGGACCTGCAGGAGACCTCCGTCTCCAAGGTTTCTCTGTGTTATAGAACGGTTTAGAACTTTACATTTAGTCTGTCTGTGTGAACAAAGGATATCAGAGCATTCAGTAGCTGAGGAATCGTAATACCATCTCTGAATATGCTTCTTGAAAGACTGCTCCAGATATTAACCTTTGATCCAGCAGGATCAAGCCAGTCAAGCGCACTGCTGTGTAAATACAGAAGCAGGTGGCTTTTAACCCAGAGAAATGTCCCCTCTGACAGGACTCTCACCTACACAAATGACTTGGAGAGAAGAGGAACTTGGGCTTCCCAGGTGGTACTCGTGGTAAAGAACCTGCCTTCCAAAGCAGGAAACACTGAGACAGGAGTTTGATCCTTGGGTCGGGAAGGTCCCCTGGAGGAGGGCATGGCAGCCCACTCCAGTGTTCTTGCCTGGAGAGTCCCGTGGACAGAGGAGCCTGGAGGGCTGCAGTCCGTGAGGTCACAAAGAGTTAGGATGACTGAAATGCCTTAGTACATACAAGAGGAACTTAGCTCCTGGAATAAGTAAAATTATTCAAATTCTAGGTAAATGTGTTCAGCGTCGAGTCGATACGGACTCGATTCTTTAGCTCTGTTGTGTACATGGAAGCTGCCCGCCATCCCTCGAGGAGGGCCGCAGAGGGGCCGCAGGGGGCTGCAGACAGGGCCCTCCTGGAGGGGCAGGTGACTGCGGGGGTCGCTACCCCGGCCCAGGGCGGGACCCCGACTTTCGACTCTGGCCTGCGGGGCCTGCCTCTCTCCCCGTCCCACCTCTGTCTTTGATGCTCCATCGGGGAGATACGGTGCACGCCTGAACACGTTTCACAAAGAGGACTCGCCCCTCAGGGGCACTGACTCTGGTATTTTCTATTTTGTTAAAATGAAAAAAAAAACAGTGAAGCCAGAGCCACTAAATTGGAGTGGTTCGATGTCCCCACCCTGTGGAGTGGCTGCGGCCCCGTGCGGGGCAGCCCAGTTGCCTGGCCCTGTCCGTCACCCAAGGTCAGAGGGTGGGGAGGTGGCCGGGTGACCGGCAGCTCTTGTTTTGTTTTCCAGATGTGAATGGACCTTCGGTGTGGCCAGCTGGTGCCCGTGCGCGGGCAGGGGTGGGTTTGCTGGACCCGGGCAGCTGGGAGGTTCCGGTGCCTCAGGCTCTGCTGGTGGTGCTGGGGCCCTGGAGGTCCTCAGGGATGAGGGAGATGGGAAGCAGGCAGGTCTCCCAAGGTCAGGACGTGGCAGCATCTTCCGGGGGGGACCACGGACCGTCTCAGAAAAGGTGACCTCTCCTGCTGTCCATGACCAGGAGACGGGTAAAGATGCTGGCCGGGTGCGTCTACAGAGATTAAGTGGGGATTGTGGAGCGAAACCAAGGAGAGCCAAACACGGAGCAGTCTGTTTACCCTTTAAATCACTTATTTCACTGTTGCCAAGCCTTTATTGAAATGCTCCTCTCAAAGGAAAAATCACATGGCTTTCCTGGGCTGTAACACCTAGACTGTTTCTAAAGGTCACTGGGCAAAGAGCATCTGTCCGAGGGCAACGTGCAGTGTGGATGGAGGAGCCGAGGCCCCCATTGACAGACCTGGGGCGCAGGCGGCCTCTTCCCCCCCAGGAGCTGGTTTCCGCACCCGGTCAGAGCGGGAAGAAAACATGCACTCAGGTGTTTCAAAATCAACACGTTTCACTTGTATTAAAGAGTGTGGCCTCCCCTTGGAGAAGAGACATCAGACACAGCATTCCGGTGGCCGCACCGGGTGTGTGAGCCTGGGCCGGAGTCACAGCCTTGAGATGCGACACAAGACCTCCCACCACCTATTGCCACCCGTCCACCTACCTGTCCATCCACTCACGTGCACACACATTATCCACCCATCCACCTTTCCATCCATCCACCCACCCACCCATCCATCCATCTACTCACCTATCCACCACCCATCCACCTTTCCATCCATCCAGCCACCCACCCATCCACCCACTCATCCATCCACCCATCCATCATCCTTCCATTCACCCATCCACCCACCCATCCACCAATCCACCCAGCCATCCATCCACCCACTCATCCATCCATCCTTCCATTCACCCACCCATCCACCTTTCCATCCACCCACCCATCCATCCATCCACCCACCCATCATTTATCCATCCAACATTCATCTATCAATCTAACCACGTGCCCATCAGCCCTCCATCCATCCATTCCTCCATCTCTCCCTCATCTGTCATCCATCCATCCACCCATCCATTTCCTCTCTTCCTTCCTCCTTTCTCCACTTCCTCCTCCATCCACCCATCCATGCCCCTCCCTGTTGGCTCACTCATCTGTAAATGTAACTTGAGTGCCACTGCCCACTGCGTGCCAGCTCTAAGACGCTGGCAGAAACACACGAGACGAGCTCAGCCCCTGCTCCCGGGGGAGCTCCTGCTCAAACTGGGGAGCAGTGAGCACTCTCCCTTCCATGGGAACCTGCTGGGGAGAGTGGGGGTTCCTGAGCACTGAGCAGGGGTGGAGCCCAGAGGCAGAGGTCAGAGCAGACTCCCAGAGGTGGCATCCAAGCAGAAGGATAAACCACAGGGCTCTTCTCTGGGCTGTGGCCAGAGCTGATGGGTGTCTAGAAGGACCTCTTTCTCCAGAGTGGACAAGAGACCCTTAGGGAGCAAAGGCAGGGAGCCACTCAGGACTCTGGTGTCGTGTCCCCAGAAGAGGTGCTTGGGCTGGGCGGGAGCTGCGGTCAGCCCGCCTGGCCGGGGTCCGGGCCCCCGGGGAGCCTGCAGGGGAGCTGGCTGGGCAGAGGAGGGCTTGAGAGAGAGGAAAGACAGACGGGAGGACTGGGGGGGACACCCACGGGGCCACGGGTGGGTCGGGCTGAGCCTGGCAGACCTGGGCGGCCGGGGCTGCGTGTGCTCGTGGCGGGCGGGGGTGAGTGAAGGGGGGTCTGGAGGGAGGGGTCTGGGTGCCCGAGGCATCGCCTGGACGAGACACCGTCGGGGAGGAACGTGGCCACACAGCCCCGGCCGTCGCCCCGCGGGTTTCTTTATTGTTGGGGACAAGCACACGAGAGACCACTGTGAATGCAGACGGACACGGACACCACCGGCGTTGTTCACGAGCGCTCAGCGCTCCCGGGAAGGACGGGGGCCCGACTCCTCTCAGCCACACCCGCGCCCGAGCACCAGTCCACCCGTGGCTCCCCTGAGCAGCCGGTTCCACGGGCCGGGCTGAGGGCCGCTCCCAGTGCGGCTGCGAGGGCTGCACGGGCCTGGCCGGCAGCCTCCCGGTGGCCCTGGGCACACGGCCAGCAGGGCGTCCCCGGACCATGGCCACGAGCCCTGCGGACGGCAGCGCCAGAGGCTAATATCCTCTGCAGCAACCTCAGTAACATTGGCCAACGGGCTTCAGAAACCGGCCCCGCCTTCCGAGCACGGGTTTGACTCCCGGGTCAACGCGGCTCTGAAAGCCATTTCCTAAGGAAACCAGAGCTGCGGCTGCTGAGACGGGCGCCTCCGAGAACCGAGATTCCGGCGGGGCCTCCCTCCTAAGGTTGGGGGGTCCAGGCTAAGCCACAGGGGCACCCCTGCTCCTGGCAAGCTCGCCTTCTCTGTGGCTGGGGGTCCGCGGTGAGGGGACCGTGAGCTGACAGGGACCCGCGTCGGGCGGGACCAGTGGCAGCCCACACAGATTTTACCGTTTTCCCTCAGCGACAAGGAAACAGGCAGCACTCTGCCCCCAGGCCGCCCGCCCCGGGGGCTCCACTGGCCCATTTGACGTGGGGATGCGTTTTCACCTTCGGTGTGGCCTCCTCCATTTCACGGCTGTACAAGAAGGCCAAACGCGACACTTGGCTTTTTAATGGGGGCAAAACAAAGGGTGTAGGAAGCTGTTGTGAGCGCCGGGGCTCTCGGCAGAGAACCTGTGACCTGTAATTACTGTTCTCTCTCCTCCACACGCGGGCCGGCGGCCTCCCCGAGCTCCAGGGGCCCTGGTGGGCCGATGCGGGTGGAGGGCAGGCAGCGGCTCTAATACACGGAACACAGCCCAGTTGATTCTACCTGCGGGATGAGCACAGACTAGGGGAGGTACACAGCGACACGTGGACAGTGGGGTCAGCTCCCGGGGCACAGGGGGCGCTCCCGTCCAGGGAAAGGCGCGTGTGTGTCCGGCGAGGCGGGGGCTGGGGGTGGGGGGCCCTCCTCGCCCTGGTCCTCTCGACGGCACCCAGCAGCTCTTCCTCCTCCTCCATCTGCCTACACCACGAGCCAGTGGTGGAGCTGCAAAGGAAACAGGCTTTGCTGAGACACGAAGTGAGGTGCCCCTTGGATACAGGCGGCTCCCGGGCTGGGGCCCTGCCGAAGCCGGGGGCAGGCGGAGGTGGGGACCAGCGTGGCTCCTGGGCACCACAGAGCTGATGCCCCAGTCGCTTCCTGGAGGCAAGTCATCGCTTCACAGAGTCAGAGCACGGCGGCCTCGAGGGGCCAGAATGCAGCCCAGCGGCCCCCGCGGACCCGGGTGCTGTGGCCTCTGCTCTGGGCAGACACTGGACGCCGCAGGCCTGGGAGGGTCCCAGAGCGCACGCCGCCAGCCTGCCCGCAACCCGCAGTGCCCCCGGTCCCTGGCGGCCTCACTCCTGGGGCCTCCGATCCTGCCCCGGGGCAGCCCCACACCCCACAGCCTCACTCCTGGGGCCTCACTCCTGGGGCCTCACTCCTGGGGCCTCTGATCCTGTCCTGGGGCAGCCCCGCGCCCCGCGGCACCAGCTGCTCTGTGCGACCCCGCAGGTGCGGATGTGGCCTCGTTCCCGGCTTGGGGGACGGGCGAGGTGGACAGGCCCCTATTTAGCTGTCCACAGGTGTCATCGCCTGTGATTACCCAGCTGTTAGCTCAGCCTGTTTTGAGCACAAGCCATTCGATCGCACTAAATGGCAAGAACCGAGTGTTTGTAAACATTTCCAAAGCAAGATGTGCAGGGCTTGTTTTTGATACGGCCGTCCAGGGGTTGGGGGGATGGGGGGAAGGTGGCCCCCCTAGGGGGGTGGGGGGGGAGGCGGCCCCCCCGGGGGGGGGGGGGGGGAGGCGGCCCCCCCGGTGGGGGTGGGGGGGAGGCGGCCGTCCTGGGGTTGGGGGGATGGGGGGGAAGGCGGCCCCCCCAGGAGGGTGGGGGGGGGGCCGCCCCCTCGGGGGGGTGGGGGGGAGGTGGGGTGGCTCCCCTGCAGGCTCTCCCTCTCCCTGCCCTCCGAGGACCTGCCTAGGACACACTCCACGGCCCCCAAGGGCAGCTGGAGGGCAGGGCCTGGCGGGGCCGGAGCAGCAGGGGCTGGGGCCCGGGGTGGTGGCTGCGTGGTGACTTCAGGCCAGTGCTGAGGCTGGGGCGGGGGGCATACCGGGGACCCCAGCTAGGACCCAGCTCAGGCGTGAAGCGGCCCTCTGTCCCAGCCATGGACGAGCCCAAGGCAACCTTCTCGGGAGGAAGAGGAGGCCTCTCTCAGAGGTCCCACAAGGGGAGCTCAAGCCATGAGCTGGCGACCAGGAGACCAGAAACAGCGGTGGTCAGCAGGAACCTGAAACTCCAGTCCAGGCCCCTGGACCAGAGAGGTGGAGACCTTCAGGTTACTGGGCAGCTGTGTAAGAAATGGCTTAGAAGGGGACACGGGCCACAGAGATGCACAGTTCAAAGGTCAAAGGCTGCTTCCTGAGAAGAAGCGAACAAGGTCCCTGTCAGTGAAGGGGGCACAGGAAGGGGGTGGGTGATAAGAGCTTTCATAATGGGGGGCTACGGGTCATGGGCAGGGCAGTGCCAGAGAGACAGACAAAGAGATTTCTGGGCCAGGGACTCCCCGGCGGTCCAGCAGTTAGGACCGGGGCTTTCACTGCCGAGAGCCTGGGTTCAGTCCCTGGTTGGGGAAGTAAGATCCGGTAAGCTGCACACTGCAGCAGAAAACAAGGAAAAACAATGATATTTCTGGTCCAGATGGAGTAATGGGGACCTAATAGACTCTACCATTCAAAACCACTTAAAATGAACAATAAGTATATGATAATGCATTTTCAGACAGCAGGAGATTGGATGACAAAGGACAGAGACCCTGAGAGAGACCAGGAGGATGAGGCATCCAGCTGCCCCACTCGCACCCACTTTCCAGCAGCAGCGTGGGGCGCAGAGCCCAGGTCAGGTGGTGAAGCCTGGGGCTGGCGAGATGGGGTGAGCGTGGGAGAGCCCCAGGGTGTGGCAATTCACAGGACGGAGCTCCAGAGGGGCGGGCGCAGCACCCAGAGCTCTGAGTATGTACATGGGGACCCAGGGTCCAGCTGAGCGGTCAGGCACTCGAGTCCAGAGAGACCCTCCCAGCAGGATTCAAGGAACATTCTCCAAACCTAGAGACTGGGAGCTGAGGCTGCCCCACAGCCAGGCAGGAGCATCTCTTGGGTCTCGGGGAGCTGACTAGAGTGTTCCCCAAGGTCTTGCTCCAGCATCAGGAGCGCGGTGAGCCCCACACCCAATGCTGCTGTGGTCCCAACTTAACAAGTCTTCACAAGCAAGTCCCCCAGAAATCAAACTGTCTCCAAGTAATTCAATGATGACCCAGAAGAGAGCTCCAGAATATCTGGTGGTGGTTTAGTCACTAAGTTGTGTCTGACTCTTGTGACCCCAGGGACTGTAGCCCTCCAGGCTCCTCTGTCCATGGGATTCTCCAGGCAAGAATAATGGAGTGAGTTGCCATTTCTTTCTCCAGGGGATCTTCCCGACCTGGGGACTGAACCCAAGTCTCCTGCATTGTAGGCAGATTCTTTACCCACCGAGTCACAAGGGAAGCCCCCAGAATATTTAAGGTAACACAAATATATCTAGGCTTTAGCATGGTAAAACTCACAATGTCTAGAATTCAGTTAAAAATGACTAGACACGCAAGGCATCAGCAAAAGTCAGCATCTTATGAGAAAAGTCAACTGACGCTGACCCAGAAGAGAGAGAGATGTTGACACTGGCAGATGGGGGCCTTGCACAGGGATCATTACTGCACTGCACGTCCAGACAGGTAAGCTGAGGCATGACTGACAGAATGTCCCGCGTGGACTTCTAGAGGTGAAAACTGCAGTGTGTGAAATGACAGATCCGCTGGGTGGGCTTATCTGTAGATTAGGCTTTGCTGAGGTGAAAAATTAATGAACTAAACAAAGCAGCAGAAAGCACACAAAAATAAAACACAGAAGAAGAGCATTAAAGAGCCTAAACTGTGTGACCGGAACCCCTGAAGGTGATGAGGCAGGAAAAATGGAAGGAACAACAGCAAGTATTTCCAAATACACTGAGAACTGTAAACTCAGTTTCAAGAGGCTCGGGGGACTGTGGATATAAGAAGCACGAATCCTGGTGCGTAACCACACACAGTGGAGAGACGAGCTCAAGGACTCAGCGTGAAGCCCTTTCCATAAAGTTCAAAACGACGGAAACCAAACAGTCCTTCTCAGGAATTTAGCGGTACCTACAGATGCCACAGGAGAAGGCAATGGCACCCCACTCCAGTACTCTTGCCTGGAAAACCCCATGGACAGAGGAACCTGGTGGGCTGCTGTCCATGGGGTCGCTGGGAGTTGGACACGACTGAGTGACTTCCCTTTACTTTTCACTTTCATGCACTGGAGAAGGAAATGGCAACCCACCCCAGTGTTCTTGCCTGGAGAATCCCAGGGACGGGGGAGCCTGGCAGGCTACAGTCCATGGGGTTGCAAAGAGTCAGATACGATTGACGTGACTTAGCAGCAGCAGCAGCATAGATGCCACAAAACTGCCCAGCAGAGAAGGCTGCATAGATGCTGGATCGAGACGGTGCTGACTCTGGGGACAGGAGGAAGGCGGACGGGGAGGCGGATGTGACCGCTGTCAAGGCGGAGCTTGTACGGTCGTTCACAAGGGTGTACTTTGTCACGTGGTTAAATAAGTGAGAAACAGCCACGCGTGGGCCAATGCACAACGGAGAACCCGGACGCAGAGCCTGAAAAGACCCCTGACAGAGGGTGAGACCTGGAGGGCGACGAGCACACACAGAGCCCAGGACGGCCGCAGAGGCGAGGGGCGAGGTTTAACTCTCAGCTGCACAACTCCCAGAACTCACTAAAAACAAGAATTTACAGACCCCGGACACACAAAATATTCTGAGAGGGATAAGTAAATAAAACTACTTATAACAGTTTTCTAATAATACAAATAACAGAAGTCTGTGCTCAGACACAGGGAGACTGCAGCCAGCCCCAAAGGTAAAGGAAGCTGGACGGGTCCCAGGAACATAGAGACCCCGCCCCACAGGACATGGAGACCCTGCTCACAGGAGACCCTGCCCCACAGGACCTCCCGTCCCAGCAGGACTGTGGGGCAGCAGGTGGAGAAGCCCTGTCGTCAAAATGCTGAGAGACGGTGACAACAGAGAACCTCGTGCCTGCAGAAACTCGGTCATAAATGAGGGCAAAGACACTCACAGATACACAAAGTTGGTAGAAACCAGCACAATACTGTAAAGCAATTATGCTTCAATTAAAAATAAACAGATTAAAAAAACACTCCCTTAGAGCAATGTCTGAAGGATACTTTTTGAGAGTCAAGAAAGTGATCTTTCCAGGAAAGATGCAGATGCCAAAAAGTGCAGTGAACAAGTGAACACTGGACGCGAGCTCGTCCAGGGAGTTTCTGGAGAAAACAGCGTAACAACAATAGTAATGGAGCCTAATTCGTGGGTTAAAAAAGACATAAATGCAACACTGGCTAATAATAGCTCATTATTATTTAAGAGCTGACTCGCTGGAAAAGACCCTGATGCTGGGAAAGGTTGAAGGTAAAAGCAGGAGAGGGCAGCAGAGGACGAGATGGTTGGATGGCATCACCGACTCAACGGACATGAGTTTGAGCAAGCTCCAGGGGATGGTGAAGGACAGGGAAGCCTGGTGAGCTGCAGTCCATGGGGTCACAAAGAGTCAGACACCACTTAGCGACTAAAGAACAAAATTATTAATTATTAGTATCATTAATCAATAGCAGGAAAATTAAGTCCTTGTGATATTCAGGATGGGGGTTCACATAAAGCTTAACTTCATAGTTGAAGTTAACTTTATACTTGAAGTCCCCATATGCTTGGTACAGGGACTTCCCTGGCGACCCAGTGGTTAAGAATCTGCCTTGTAATGCAAGGGACGTGGTTCAATCCCTGGTCAGGGAACTGAGATCCCACAGGCTGTGGAGCAACTGACCTGGGGGCCACAGCTGCTGAGCCTGTGCACTCTGGAGCCCACCTGCCACAACCAGAGAGTCCATGCTCTGCAGTCAAAGACCCCACGTGACAGAGCTGCGTCAGCAACTAAAGGCCACACACAGCCAAATACATATTTAAAAACTTAAAAATACTTTAAAAATGGTCAGCATCAAAAAACCTTAAAAGAAATACACACAGTACAATTTTAAAAACAAGAATAAAACCAATAAAGCACATAAGTTCCAAACAGACAGAGTAGAATAAGAAAACAAACCCTCCAAAATCTGTCATGAAAGGCAACAGAGGGGAAGAGTAAGCATCGCAAAGTGGAGCAGAGTCATGAAAGGCAACAGAGGGGAAGAGTAAGCATCGCAAAGTGGAGCAGAGTTAAAAAGGTCGCAGAGTCAGGCCCAGCTGTATCAGTGATCCCAACAAACGTAAAGCAGATTAGTCTGCCCGATTGCCAGACTAAAACGCTTCAGTGTATTCGAGGACTGCAAAGGGCGCCTAAACTTTAGGATGGCTGCCAAGTGGGAAGTTAAAAGATGACAAAAGACGTTTCAGGTAAACTCTGAAGAGAGCTTGTGCAGCTGTAGCCCTCTAGATGAAAAGGACTTTAAGAGCAAAAGCATCTCAAGGCAAGAGGACAGGCTGGGTTACGAGGAAGACTGACCATCCTGAGCTCGTACGAGTCCCAGAAAACGCGCAGGTCAGATAAAGCGGAATCCAGTCGAGCTACAGGGAAAACGGACAAATATGCTTTCACGGTAGGCTATCCCGCACACGCCTCCTGCGCGGTAGGCTATCCCGCACACGCCTCCTGCGCGGTAGGCTATCCCGCACACGTCTCCTGATTGCTGATGGCTGAATAGAGTGGAAACGGGCGAAGTCGTGGAAGATTTGAACAGCATAGTTACCAGCCGGATCTAATGGACAGAAGGAGAACTGTGTGTCAACGATTAGGGAAGACATCTCATCTAAGGACAGAAGCGACACTTATAAAAGCTGGGTAGGTACTTGGCCACAAAGGAGCATCAAGAGACTTCAAAGAAGGGTAAAAAGGTGTCTGAACACAATACCATTAATTTAGAAACGAATAACAAAAAATAGAACATCCCCATGTATTTAGGGATTTCAGAGTTACAAGCAACTCGTGGGTGGAAGAAGTCACAACGAAAATTAAAACACGTTTAAAACTAAATAATAAACAAAACGCTATGTTAAAAGCTATGGAATGCAGCCACCAGGGTATTCTGTGGGAAATTCTTAGCCTTGAATGCTCATGTGAGAAAAGAAGAAAGGTTGAAAATTAACAATCCAGGGTCTAAATTAAGAAGTTAGTTAAGGTGTGACAGAGTAGACCAATGAAAGTAGAAGAAATAAAGACATCAGAGCTGGAAGGAAGGAGACAGAAGGCAAAGCTCGAACGGCGTGTTCTGCACCAAGTCAGTGGCCCTTCAGTCTCCAGAGCGGAAGTTCTCTGTCCGTTAGCCCCGCCCAGCCATGCCCCTTACAAGATGTCTGAGTCAGTGCCCACTTGCTGGGGGACTCGCCAGGCAGCGCCTGTGGCCACGGCTAGCGTCCTAGGGCGGGAGGAGCCCCCGCGGCACTCACCGTGAACTGGCGCACCTCCCCGCTGTCCACCCGTCCGTGCTCCGTCTCGGGCGTGATGGCGTAGGCCAGTTTCTAGAAGAGAAGGGGCCGCCATGGGTGCCGGCCCAGCGTGGTGGGCGGGCCCAGGGTGACCACCACACAGGTGGGGGCTGATGGCCAGGTCTCCTTAGACCCTGGAGCAAAGTCCAGGCCGACCGGAGGGAACAGGATTGGGTGTGGAGTCTCGGTGGCGGGCCCTGCAGGCAGGGGAGCCCACACGCTCCAGCAGGGCCTGCGGGTCCCTCGGGGTGGGGGTCCGGGAGGTCCTGCTGTCTCTCACAGCCAGAGGGGAGGCTGGTTCCCTCCCACCACCTCCCCCTACCCCTCGGACAGCTCCCCCCCGGCCTCTCAGCAGCTGGCCCATGGACTGTCTGGGGCCAGGCGTCCCCCCCAGGTGTCACTGACCCCCATCTGAGCACTGAGATTCTAGGGAGTGAGTCTGGCTGGCGGGAGGTCCAGGCCCTGCAGGCCCCCTCCCCAGCCCACACAGAGGGGTCTCTCCCAGGGCCAGCAGTCGCCTGCTGTCTGCAGGGCTGTCCCCCGGAGGCTGTGAGCACGGGGGCTGTGAGCGGCGCCTACACTGCCTGACACCGTCCAGCTCTGCTGGGGGCCGCGAGGGCCTGGCCTGGGCTGGGCCTGCTTGATGCTGAGGGACGGGCTGGGGGCCAGCCTGCGAGGGGACCCCGCCTTTGCGTCCAAGCCAGAGAGACACCACGTGGCCCTCGGGGGATGCTTGGACCTGCTGGGGTACAGCCAGGGGCTTCGCTCCCCTGAGAGACTGGAATCGGGCATCAAGCAATGTCTGAGGGCTCCGGGAGAGCGTGCGGGGCTACGACCTCCATCTCTTTTTCCGGGAATCCCAGCACCGCAATGGGGGCAGGGGGGAGCCCCTGTGCTCAGGTCACAGGTCACCCCCCCACCGCCTGCTTCACAGGGGACTCAGCAGTGGGCCTGACTCGGAGGCCCGGAGCCACCTCCGCCCTCACGGGGGTCCTGCCTGGCGGCCCCGCTGCCCCGGCTCAGCCCCGGGTGGGCCTGGTCCCCCGAGTCCACCCCCACCCTCAGACCACGGCGTCCACACGGTGCACAGCAGGCGAGCTCACACCCAGATACCCGCTGGCAAGCACACACGTGCATGCCCACGTGAGAACACACAGGCTCACACACACAACACGCCCAGACACACACGTGTAGACACACACGCAGCCCTCGTGCCTGGCACAGTCACCGCCCATCCAGACTGTCCTGCTGGTCCGAGACGAGCCGGTGGGAGCAGGCCTGGGCCTCCCACCCACCTCGCCGGCGGCCTCGCATTGGGCAGAAGGGCAGGAGGGGGCCCGTGCAGACACGCACCTCCCGCGAGGAGCCGGGCAGCCTGCACAGCTTGTAGGCGGCGTAGACGGGGACCACAGACATGGAGGACGCAGCGATGGCCCAGCCCAGCGCGGTGGCCCACTCGGGGAAGACGTAGGCTCCGTAGTGCGGGGGCCTGAAGGTCGCGATGCTGACCACGACCACAAACTGAAACCGAGCGGCAGGGTCAGGGGCAGCTGGGGCCAGGGGCTCCCGAGCGGCGACTCTGGGGGAGGGCCCCCCACACAATGGCCTGAGGCTGCGGGCCCCGCGGTGGGGGCACATGCCCCCGAGTCTCAGGGCTGATGGGAGGGGCTCTCTCGCTGTCCTCCAAACCCCCAGGTTACCACGTGAGGAGAAGCAGGGCACCTCACTGACTGGAGGCAGGAGGGGTGACCAGAAGCCCCTGAGCGGGATTGGACCAGAAGCCTCACCCCGGCTCCACTTCCTCTTCTGCTGGCCCTTGGGGGTCGGGGCTGCCCGCGCCTACTCGCACCCGGGGGGCTGGGCTGGCTGGGTGGAGGCGGGTGCTGAGGGCCCCAAACAGCCAGCCGGGGCCGTTGGATAGGGGGGACAGTCAGGGGTCCTGAGCCACTGGGACTCGGCCACGGCCACGCGGCCCTGCAGCCGTGGAGTGGACTTACGGCCGGGTTCCAACACAGCAGGCCGCAGGTGGACTTGCCCACCGGCCAGAGCTTGCCCAGCCCAGACCACGAGCAGCCACTGGACGTGCCGGGGAGCCCCGGGCCCGTGCTGTGGGTGAACCCTGTCTACTTCCGTCCCGCCTCACGGCCGAGCACCCGCTGACCCCGAGGCTGACTTCCCTCCGCGGCCTCCAGGCAGAGGCACTGTCGGGTGAGGACCACCCTGCCACCCACGTGGGTGTCTCGGTGGGCCCAGAGTGGGAGCCATGCTTCCAGGAGACCCGAGGATTTGGGGGGCCAGCCTGCCCTCCCGGCTGAGCCCGTGACCTGCTGACTCCCGCCCCTAGGGACCCGGTCAGGTAACGGCTGGGGCGGGGCGGGGTAGAGGGCGGGGCGGAGGGGGCGGGGGGCTTCACCAGGAGGAAGCAGGGGCTGACGAACTTCCAGCACAGCCGCCAGTAGAGGCTGGGCCGCCGCCCGGTCATCTGCTTGATGTCGTCGCTGAACTGCCACACACCTGCAGCAGAGGGCCAGGCAGGGCGTCAGTGCGGCCCGCCTGGAGATGCGGCCCCCACCCCACCCCCTGCCCCCCGCCCCCGGCTCCCCCTGGAGCCCAGGGTGCACGGTGCTGCCCAGGCCACAGCGGGGGGTCATGCCGACTGGAGCCCGTGCACGTCCCCAGGGTGACCCTGGCATCACTGACGACCGTAAGGGAGGGCCTGTGGGGCTCCCACCCTCCTCCGCGAGGCCCACGGCCACCCCTGCCTCCCCTCTGTAATGAACATTATTCTTCTTTGCAAAAATCATGGTGAAACATACATCACGTGAAGCTTTCCGTTTGACCGCTGCAAGCACACAGCCCAGCGGCTTGAAGCAGGGTCGCACTGCTGTGCAGCCATGCCCGCCACCCTCCCCAGGCCTTCCTCGCCTTCCCCAGCGGAGGCCCCGGCCCTCCCCATCCTGCTTCCAGCCTCTGTGACCCTGGCTGTCCAGGGACCTGAGGGACTCCCGCGGGATCTGTCTGTCTGTGCCTGGCTCATGTCCCCAAGCACAGCGTCCTCTGTGCTCATCCAGGCAGGAGCAGGTGTCCGAGTGTCCCACTTTTTAGGGCTAAACTATGCCCACATGCATACAGTCATTATATTGTAGGGAAAGCTCCTGCTAGAAGCTGGATGAGCCAGTTTCTCCAGGTCTCACGCTCATTTCTCCCACCCTGAGGCCGGGTGATGGCTGGCCGCCTGAGTCTCATGTCACATGTGGGGACATCAGAGAGACAACTCCACGCAGGATTCCCTCTTCACACTCAGCCCCATCACCAGACCTCAGATCGGAGAGAGACTGAGGAAGCGGGGTGGAGGCTGAACCTAAAAGCCCGCAGAGACGGGGTGTCCCCGGGGCCCCTTGGGCAGCTCTGGGGCAGGCAGCCCCTCCCACACTGGCCCATCCGGAGACCAGGGGCCTCAGGGCACTGAGAGGCCAGGCGTGCTCTGGTGTGAACTGCTGTCTGCAGGAAGTGCGGTCTCTGCATTCAGAGGCTTTGGGGAGCGTGTGGTCGCCGCAAGGCCAGCTCCCCTGGGCCTCCACCAGCTCTGCGATGTTCATGGCTGCTGGATACATTTGAGGCACTTTCTCTCTTTCTCTGAGGTTTTATTTTCCGACATTGTTGTTGTTCAGTCGCTCAGTCATGTCCGACTCTTTGTGACCCCATGGACTGTAGAACACCAGGTCTCCCTGTCCTTCACCATCTCCCGGAGCTTGCTCAAACTCAGGTCCATTGAGTCAGTGATGCCATCCAACCATCTCATCCTCTGTTGCCCCCTTCTCCTCCTGCCCTCAATCTTTCCAATCTTTCCAGGGTCTTTTCCAGTGAGTCAGCTCCTTGCTTCAGATGGCCAAAGTATTGGAGCTTCAGCTTCAGCATCAGCATCAGTCCTTCCAATGAATATTCAGGGTTGATTTGGGGAGATTACAATCTAAAACCGTAGACTAGGTATTGATTCCAGATGCCAATGAAAGTACAGACAGGCTGATACTTCCCTTTTCTTTTTTTTTTGATACTTCCCTTTTCTGTAGAAAAGGAAATGTAACTGGAAAAATGTTTTTGGAATACGAGCTATTTGTCGGTTAAGCCTCTCAAAGCTAGAGTGCTTTTCAGGTTATAACTTCAGGGCTGAAGCAGAGGCCGTGACCCCTCATGTGGCACCAGGGCTGTCTCCAGATTGCGGTTCTCGAACAGCACAGACCTCTGGCTTTGGCCGGAGCACACACATGTGCAAGAAGTGTGCCTGTTATATCGGGCCCTCACGGCGAGCGTCGTCAAGGACGCCTGGTCAGGTGAGCCAAGCAACACCAGGACCCAAGCCCCAGGAGAGACACGGAGAGCTAGCACGGCGGGGGGGGGGGGGGGGGGGGGGGGTATGGTGGCGGGAAGGACGGCAGAATTCTGCAGGGCGGCCTTCCGCTGCTGTCAGACCTGAATCAGGACATGCCGGGAAACGTGGACACGCAGGAGGGGCAGGGGCACACAGCCGCAGGCTGGGCCCAGCCTCTTCTGGGGACCACCTGCCAACCAGCTGGCCCCCCACCCTGAGGGGCTCCCAGTCCCAGCGCCCGAGTGCTGGACCTGGTTGAGGGGGGTCCGGAGTCTGGTGGGGCCGTCGTGCGGAGTCGGGAGCTCTGGCCTGAGACTGAGCCGTGGTGCGCTCACCAAACGTTCCTGTCTCTTCCCTCCCATCAGCTGAGGGCCCTAGAGACATGCCCCCTCGGCCAGTTCCCCTGCCTCCCTGGTGCCGGGACTCTGTTCAGCGGGACGCAGAGACCGCCTCCACCAGCTGGCGGCACCCAGAGCGAAGCACACCCTCCTCCTCCAAGGCCAGCCCAGGGTCACGTGGCCACACTGAGTGCCCTGACCACAGGGGTGACTTCAGGGTGCTGTCCAGGCTAACTGCCTTCACAGATCCAACCGAGCAGCGGTGGCCAAGCCCCGCTCTGTGGTGCCACAGTGCTCACAATGCAGGGCCACTGGGTGCCACAGTGACCAACCCCGAGGATGCTGGCCTGATCGGACACGATGCCAGCACAGCAGCTCTGTCCTGCCGGTGGGAGCGCGCCATCCCAAGGAGGACTCGTTCTTACCATAGAACCAGGCCACCCCGATGACCTCCATGAGCACCCCGAAGAGGATGGACGTGCCGGCCGCGAAGTGATCCAGCAGCGTGAAGACATAGATGCCGCCCTGGGGGGAAGGAGGGCACACCCGCTGAGCTCGGGGTGCCTGGCTCTCATGCCTGCCCACAGAACTGCTATTCCCAAATATCAGCCTGGCCTGAGGCACCAGCTTACAGACACCTTCTATTTTACTCTCTATGGAGCGTCACTCAGGAAAGAAACTAAAGTTCAGTCCACGAGCAGCCACTTGGGAACCCGGCTATTACAAAAAAACCAACCTCTCCCCGCCTTTCCAGGGCTCCTGATACAGTTAGGAATGAAAGCCAGGAAATGCCGACCATGGCAGAACCTCTGTGAGGAGGGGGCCCTGAGCCCTGTACCCCCACCCCAACCCCGGACAGACCTCCCCGAAACCTGAGTGAAAGTGAAAGTCGCTCTGTTGTGTCTGACTCTTTGCCACCCCATGGACTATACAGTCCATGGATTCTCCAGGCCAGAATACTGGAATAGGTAGCTGTTCCCTTCTCCAGGAGATCTTCCCAACCAGGGATCAAACCCAGGTCTCCCACATTGGAGGTGGATTTTTTACTGTCTGAGCCCCCGGGGAAGCCCAAGAATACTGGAGTGGGTAGCCTTGCCCTCCTCCAGGGGATCTTCCTGACTTAGGAATCGAACCGGGGTTTCCTGCGTTGAAGGCGGATTCTTTACCAGCTGAGCCCCCCGGGAAGCCCAAGAATACTGGAGTGGGTAGCCTATCCCTTCTCCAGCAGATCTTCCCGACTCAGGAATTGAACCAGGGTCTCCTGCATTGCAGGCAGATTCTTTACCAGCTGAGCCACCAGGGAAGCCCCCCAACCCTCTTGCCCCACAAACCCAAGGGCACCTCGCAGGGAGCTATCCAGGTGCTGAAACACTGGAGACCGAGCCCTCACGTGCCCAGGTGCTGCGTGTGACCGCGGGGACTTTGAGTGACCGTTGGTGCCATCCTGCCTGATTCAAGGCCACCATGTGTGTGACCACCTGTGTGTCGTTACAGGTCACGGGTTGTTTGTGGGGGTGGGGGGCGCCCCTGCTCCGTCTGCCCTGATGGCAGCAGGTGCTAACGAGACAGTGTCCGGGGCAATGTGGGCACTCACGTTGGTGACGCAGAAGAGGGACAGGAGGAAGGTGGCCAGGACGACGAGCAGCGTGAAGAGCTCCCGGTGCCGGTGCAGCAGCTGGAACTCATCCGCGAGCCCGGTGATCACGGACTCCATGCCGCCCATCTGCAGCCGGGACAGAAGGGGTGCTGTGGGGCGGCCCTCTGCCCCCCCGGGGGCCCGCGTGTGGCGTCTCCACCCACGTGCTCAGTCGGGAGCCGCACGGGGTCCCGGGGGGCAGAGGACACCCCCAGCAAGGGCTGCTCCCCCGGCATGGCCACTGGAGACGGAGGACCTGGGTGGGCGTCCTGCCCTCTGGTGGGGAGCTGCATGGCCAGAGTCGCGCTGTCTCCTGTGTCACCACAAAGGCTCAGCTCCGCCCGGCTTCTCTAAGCAAGTGTCTGCCCCACCGCACAGCTGAGCTCTGTTCCCAGGAGGCCTGGCTTGGCCACTGGCCGTGTCCCCACTGACGTGGCCTTCCTGGCTCTCAGCACTGTCCAGAGAGGGTGTCTCCAGGAAGCCTGGCCTCCAAGGAGCCTCTGCCCTGTTCAGTTGGGACCACGTCCTCTGGGAAGTGCTGCTGGCGGGACTCATCTACCACGGGTGCGGTCCACCCAGGGGGTGGGTGGGAAGGCGGACTGGGAGAAGCAGGTGGAGTGGCCAGCTTTCACAGGGGAGGGACTGGGGGCTCCTTCCTCTTCCAGGAGGCTCAGGGGGCGCAGACACGGGACCTGAGATCTCAGGTGCTGGTCTCCAGCAGGCCGCGTGGAGGAGGAGCGTGAGGAAGTCTGCCTCCCAGGGGCCCACAGGGCCACCACAGAATGGATGTCTAGTGGGCCAGGCGGGAGGCTTTGCCCCCTGCTACCTCGAAAGGGCACCCACTCCCGCCGGCAGCTGTGGGGCAGGGAAAGCTGGAGTCAGGCCCGGCCTCGCTGGGTGCTGTGTGGACCCCATTTCCTGCAGCACCCTACTCCCGCCTCCCTCGCCCGGGACTCGCCATGCCCCTCAGGGGCGGCAGGGCAGAGCTGGTCTGAAGAGCCCTCCCCAGGAACTGTGGGGCCCCGCCGCCCTCCCACTCGGGGGCTCTGCGCAGGCACATGTACGTGTGGGCCCCGGGTGTCTCCAGGCTAGCCAGCCTCCGAGGGCGGTGGGTGAGCTGGCTGTCCCTGGCAGGGGCCCAGAGCATGCAAAGATCACTCACGGCACTGTCGATGCCCAGGGTCAGCAGCATGACGAAGAAGACCACAGCCCAGACGGACGACAGTGGGAGCGTGGCCAGCGCCTCGGGGTAGATGATGAAGATCAGCCCCGGCCCTGAGAGCAGACCCTCCGGTTACCCCGGGCAGACCTTCCAGGTACTCCCCACCCCCACAACCTGGCCCTAAGGCGGTGCAAAAACTGCTCTCCTTGCACAGCCCTCCATCCTTGAGTTCAGGGCCCAGGACTTGGGAGAAGGGAAGCCAGGTCCTGGAGCGAGGGCTCTGCTCTGTCCCCCAGCCCTCGGCCATTCCCACACCCCGTGCCCCCAGAGGAGGGGGCCCAGGAGAGGAGGGGGCACACCAGCAGGGAGAGAGCAGGACAGGCTTCCCGGGGGACACCCTGTGCTTCCTGCCTCCAGACCCTGGGGGCCTCCTGGTTGGTTTCCTGTGCCTGTCGCTCACACACTCACACTCACACTCACGCACGCTGCTGTGGTCAGGCAGCCTACATGGTAGATGCTTTTCTGTGCCAGCGTACGACTCTTTAAGTGTGAGCTTTAAAAGCCACGTGCTGTTACAGAGACGCCACAACTTAGCGTGCGTTCTCCACGTGCTCCCTGCAACTCGCGTGTTTCTGTCCCCTCTGACTGTCTCCCAGACATACTCCTGGGGGTGGGGATACAGGGGGCCACGCCAGCTCCCTCACCCCAGCAGGTGGGATCTGGGTGGAGGTGGGGAGGGGTGGGAGTGGTCAGGCACTTTGACTGCAAATGACCCCAAAGTAAAGAATATCCCCACAGGAAGCTGCTAGCTGATCACTTTCAGGGTTACTTTTACAAGAAGTGCCAGGCAGCTCGCTGGCACGGCCTCTGAGAGCTTGCTCATGGATGTACAACTTAGCACTTTCCTGGTTCCCCGTCCTCAGCGGGGCCTGGGTCAGGCACCAGCCGGTAGGGACAGGAACGGGGCAGTTACTGATGCTTCTAGAGAATTAAAGGCCGGAGCCAGCCTCCACCTCCAGGATCTGTCAGGGGCCCTAGTGTTGACCTGGGCTCTGGGACTCCCAACACTCCAAGAAGGAGCACGGTTTCTGATGCGGGCAGGAGGGGCAGATGGTTTGAAAAGCCCTGAAATCTAAGCGCCAGGACCTGGAAGATGCCCATCAGTTTGGCTGAACTAAAGTCAGTATCCTCACTTTTCATTTTTGCTCCTGGGTTAATATTTCCCCCCACCGTTTTCTTGAGAATTAGAGCCATAAATGACATTTACTTTGCTTTTCTGGGAAATGCAATGAAGAGGGTCAGTAACTTTCTGGGGTTAATGGGGATTCTTGCAAACTATTGCTATTTATCATAATAAAGGGCAAAACCCAGTGAAAATGCATAAATGCAACAGTGAGTAAATTCCACTGCTCCGTCCTTATTTGCATTAGGTTCCCTTTCCTGCCTTTATTGGATTTTTTTTTCCTGGAGGAAAGAGTGGATCTGAAAGCACGTGGAGATTCATCTGGGTCCCCAGCTTTCCTGCCAGACTTGGAGGGGCTTGTCCTGCCGGCTCCAAACTCAGCTCCCTGCTTTCCAAGCAGGGCTTCCAACCCTCAACGGGTGGACTGATGGGCTGACCCGCTGAGAGCTCAGGGCGCCAGTGGGGTCAGCCCTCTGTGCTCCTCAGTTGCTCTGCTAACGTCATCCTCCCGCTCGAGAGTAAGAAAACCCAGGAAGAGAGGAACTTGGGTGAGGGGGAAGGAGGGGCCGCCCCTGAGTGGGATGGTCTCAGATGAAGGGGCTCCTCCAGGCGCAGGCGCAGGACAACCCTCAGGCCGGTGGGGCCAGCAGCGATTTGGGGCCCAGGCCCTGGACTGACCCAGCTCCAGACTGCCTCAGCCACGCCTTCCAGCCGGGATCTAGCACCAACAGACCCTCCCCCTGCACGGAATGCCCAGGGGTGCAGCAATCAGGGCTCCCCAGCACCCTGTTCTGGGCCAGGGCCCCTAGTCCTCTCCTGCTGGCCCAGGTTGCTCCTCTACGTCACCAGTGCCCACTCTTCTGCTGCCTGCTCCCGGCCTCTGAGTCCTCATCTGCAGACACTCCTGTCTGCGTTGGCTTGGTGAGCAGGTTGGGAGCATGGGTCTCTGTTGCCACCGTGTGCCAGAGACTCCGGGGGTTTATCCGCTATTACCCCACTCCCACGTGTATGCGCCACGGCCCTTGGAGGGCTGGGGGAAAAGCTTCGGAACAGAGTAACTGCTGGCGTCCAAGCCAGCCCAGCCTCTTTCTGGCTGACCACATTGAGGTCCGGCCATCTGTGCCACTTGGAACGACTCTGAGCCCTCAGCTGCACGTTCCCCACCAGGTGAGGGGGACCGGACCCTTGTCCTGCAGCCCGAGTGGCTTCCATGAGGAGCCCTGGGCCGAGGGCCAACCTCAACCTGGCCTTGGCGTCCAGCAGGAGGGCCCGAGGGGCAGGAGCTGGGAGTGCATGGAGGCGGTGGGTGCATTGTGCCCAGGTACCCTGCTCTCTGCCGTGTCAGCTGCTCCTGGGAAGGGCCCTGGGTGCCCGTGCACTTCCCTCTCAGCTTGCAGGGAAACACTTCTAGAACTGGGCGGCCCGGGAGCGGGCGCGTGGGGACCTTACCACTCACCATCCTTGGCCACGTCCCCGATGGGGACACTGTGCTTCTGGGCCATGTACCCCAGGAAGGAGAAGACCACGAAGCCGGAGGAGAAGCTCGTCAGCGAGTTGACGGAGGTGGTGATGATGGCGTCTCTGCAGGAACAAGACACGCTGTCCCAGCCCGGCTGGGCGCCACTGCAATTTCCCGTCATTATTCGTAATTGGCTGTGTCTGGTGCGGGCGGCTGGGGGCGCTCCCCAGACAGGCAGGCCGGCCCCTCCTGTGACCCCAGAGCCTGTCCCAGGCTGCCCTGCGGGAGGGAGGCTGGCACCCGCTGACAGTGGTGAGTGTCCCACCTGCACCCCCCGCTGAGCAGCTCTGGGCACTGGCCACGCCCTGGCCAGGTCAGGCCTCCGGTGACCAGCCATCTGCGCTTGCCTGGGGACCAAGGGACTCTCTCCTGGGACTCTCGACTCAGCACTGATGGCGAGATGATCCCACAGGCAAAGCTAGGCTCGGGTGGGCAGCCCACTGACCACGGGGTCCCCACCCTGACCCACAGGGCTGCCAGGCAGGGCTTGGAGATGCCTCCCGGGGAACTTATTAAGATGCAGGTGCTGACGGGGTGGGTCTGGTGGGGCCCAGATGCTGTGTTTCCCCTACGTGCCTGGGGGCCCAGGGCTGCTGGCCCGGGGACCCCGCTCTGAGGGCCGAGAATTCAGAGCAGGGAGGAGGGGCTGCGGGGCCAGCCCTCTGGGGTGCCTGAGTGCAGGACCCTCACAGACTCAGATGGGCACAGGGTGGGCTCGGGAGCCGCTGTCTGGCCTGCCATCCAGACGCCAGCTCTGTGTGGACCCCTGGGTAGGGTCGGTCGGGCCATTCTGCTGCGCACACCGCCTTTGTATTTTTAACCGCATTTTTATCCTCATGATATGAAAGAAAACAAACACTGGCTCAAAGGTCAAGGAAGCAGTCCCGGAGGAAACCCCTTTCTCTGTCTTTAGAACGACATTTCGGGCCGGCAGGGGGCTGCAGGTCACTCAGGTCCTCCTGGGCCGGGCAGCGCCGGCGGGCAGGCTGCTGGGGCTCTGGGCACGTGGCACGGCCGTGCTCCCACCTGTCCTGGCGCTGAGTCTGCGGGGGGCTCCGTGGGGCCAGGGCGCGCCTGGGGCCCCCGCTCCCTCAGTGAAGGCCAGGTGGGGACACGCACAGGTCCTTCCTCGTGGGAGACAGGTGTGAGGAGCCTGACCCCGGATGCTGGGAGGATGGGGTGGCCAAGCCAGGCAGAGGAGGGGCCTCCTCCCAGGGAGGGGGCAGCGTCTTCCTGCCTCAAAGCCTCCCTTAAGCAGGAATGCGCGTTGGCCTGTCGCTTCCCTGTCTCATTTTCACGTGCGGTTAAGGGGCTGTAAGCACGGCTCCTGTCCCCTCCCCTCACCCAGGGGCACACCCGCCCGCCTGACGCCACAGGCCTCTCTCGGCCGGGACTCACCGGTAGCAGTTGTTGGTGAACTTATTATAACTGGAGAAGGCGATGAGCACCCCAAGGCCCACGCCCAGCGAGAAGCATATCTGGATGGCCGCATCTATCCAGACCTGCAGGAGCAGAGACAGAGTGAGCGCTCCCCACAAGGAGAGGTACCTGAGGGGAGACAGAGGGGGTGAGCGGCCCCCGAGGGGAGACAGAGGGGGGTGAGCGGCCCCCAAGGGGAGACATCCCTGAGAGGAGACAGAGCGGGGTGAGCGGCTCCCGAGGGGAGACAGAGGGGGTGAGCGGCCCCCAAGGGGAGACATCCCTGAGGGGAGACAGAGCGGGGTGAGCAGCCCCTGAGGGAAGAGACAGAGGGGATGAGTGGCCCCCGAGGGGAGACAGAGGGGGTGAGCGGCCCCCGAGGGGAGAGACAGAGGGGTAAGCGGCCCCCGAGGGGAGACAGAGCAGGGTAAGCGGCCCCCGTGGGGAGACAGAGGGGGTGAGTGGTCCCCGTGGGGAGAGGTCCCTGTGGGGGCATGGCCAGCCTGGGGAGAGGCAGGGTCGTGGATTGGGCCCTCAGTGCCACAGGCTCTGAGGAACAGAGTCACACTTAAACTTGGCATCACTGTCAGTGAGCGAACGTCACCTCAGGGAGTAAACCTGAGGGGCCTGAGGAGAAGGGGGCTGCGTCCTGGTGCAGGACCTGAGGTTACTTCATGGGCCCGTGCCCCGGGGAGAGCAGGCACCGTGACGGTGCTACAGGACATGGTGCCTCCGTTCCACACCCACCTCCCACCCCTCCTGCGGCAGCGTACGGCGAGCGCACGGGGAGCCCACCGCGGCACACGCAGAAAGGCCCATGGAGCCAGCGGTGGCTCCAAAGCTCTGCACTCGCTGGAGGTGGCACAGGCGCATCCCGGGCGGCTGACACATGACGAATGGGCCGTGCGGTCGACACTGGACCAAGGCGCTATTTCAGACTTCGGACACGACCTGCTCAGGTCAGGTGGTGCAGAGACCGCCCTACGACCCGGTGATGATGACGTGGGCGCCCCTGGGCCCTGCACAGCCTAGGGCGGCGATGAGGACAGCGGACACCCACCCTGGGGGAGCAGCCAGGCCCGCTGTGCGAAAAGTGGGGACGGGAGGGTCCTGGGGGCTGTTCCCAAAGTCCCCCAGCCTGAGATGAGGCCTGTGGGCCAGGTTCCCCAGCCGTGACTCCAGAGTCCCCAGCTGGGGGCACAGGGCAGCTGACCTGACCATGAGCCAGTGAGGGGGCTGGACACGGAGCCCTTACACCAGGACCAGGGGGGCTCAGTCCTTTGGGCAGCACTTCCAGAGGCTCTGGGTCACCCCAGCACTGAGGACAGGACGAGCAGGCGTTAGCTCGAGGCCTGGAGTGGCTGGGTGGGCAGGGGGTCCAGGTGCTGGTCGTTGGCCAGCAGGCTTCTGAAGGCAGGGGCTGGTGGCGTGGGGGGAGGGCGCTCCTGCCTCCTTGCAGTCCCAGGTCCTCTCAGTGGCCAGTGGTCACCCCAGAGCCTTTGCATGTGTGGGTCACTCACCCAGAGGCACCTCCCCGCCATCTGTCCAGGCCTCTGCTCACCGCTGCCCCAGGCCCCAGCCCGGGTCCTGCCCACAGCCCACCCTGAGACCCGCTGGGCAGCCTCTTGGGGCCGACCTAGACCGGCCCCCCATCCCAGGACAGCACAGTATCTGTCACAGCCCAGACCCCACTTGCCCGGCAAGGCGGCTCAAGAGCCGCAGATGAATGGCCAAGAGACTGGACCCCACCGAGGGCAGGGATGCTGACCTCAAAGAGGGTCCCTTCGTCCCCACGAAGACCTACAAACGGCCCAAATGGCCCTCAGGATGGAGTACCCTGCCGGTGATGGGAGGGACAGGAGCGGCTCTGCCCTCTGAGCTGGGGGCACAGGGGCCCAGCCTCTGGGCCCAAAGGCTCCCAGGAACCCAGCGGTTCCTGACTTTGTCCCTTCCTGCCCAAGCCGATGGGACGTTAGAGGAGGGGACACCCAGGGCACGCCTCACTGCCTGCCACCGACGCTTGTCATCCACCGTCCACAGTCTGCCTGTCTGCTACCTGCCATCCATCCACCTGAACTCTGCTGTCTCATCCGTCTGCCTAGCAACCTCTCCTGTGCCAACCTCTGGTCTCCACTTCCTTCTGCTTCACAGACACATCTGTTCACACGGTTGATAGCTGTTCTGCACATTCTTCCCCCTGACACCTGACTCTTCTCTGATTTCCGGGTCATGACCCACCTGGCCTTTGATGCCACAGCCACCTCCTCCCACCAGCACACCTCGCCCGCCACGGGCTTTCCTGAGGACGACACTCCGCTGACCCACCGGCGCCCGGGGCCTGGCTCTGCGGTGGGGCCCCGGGATCCCCACTGACCTCAGCTCCCCTAGCCATCCGTGTCCATCTCCCTTGGCTCCGTAGAGACACGTGTGTGGCTCTCATGGTCTCACGAGTCCTCCGTGAGCTGCCTGGCGGGCTCTACGGCTGCCCTCCCCTGTGCGCTGTGGGCCCGTGGCCATGGCGCCTTCCTCTCTCTGCTGCTCAGTGTCCGGCCTCTGCTCTGCAACTCCCCCTCCCCTGGGGCTCCTGGGGGCTCACAGCCTTGCCAACCTCCCCTTCTTCCACTTTGCTCCCATCGCCCACCCCTCTCCCCACTGTGGAACCTCCTCCTTCCCCATGAGTGCTGCCCCCGACTCACAGGCTGGCAGCGTCGGGGCCCCCACACCCCGGCCGGGACTGCTCCGCCCAGTGACCCAGCCTCCCTGGGCGGCTGTTGGGGCCCCATGTCTAGGCTGCTCCAGTGTGGTCCGCCTGGATTTCCAATGGCCCCTGCTCCCTCCAGTGACCACCCTCACCCCCGCTCTGCCTCCTTTTCCTCTCTCTCTTCCTCCCGCCCACCCCTCTTCCATTGCCCTGCCAAGTCCTGCTCTTTCAACCCAGGTGACGTCTCCCTTTGCTGAGGAACCTGCAGCCGGGCAGTGGACTTCGTCTGTCCACGAGATGGTCACATCACCACCTGTGTGGGCACCGGGGTGTCTGAATAAAAAGTCTGGCTCCCTGAGGTAGGCCTGGTTCATGCAAGCCAGCACCTCAGCCCAGCTCTGAGGATACGCTGTGGCCAGAGCTTGGGCTTCGGTCCAGCTGGGCGCCAACACCCTTGGGCACACTCTGGCGCCCCCACCCCCACCCTCAGGTGCTTGTCTGAGGACCCAGGAGGACTCCTCCAGGGAGTGGACGGCCCAGGTGAGGAGGTCGAGGGGCAGCTGCCCTGGCTTCTCCCTGCAGAGGCCAGGGCGACTCCTTCTCCTAATCCTCTTACCCTGGTCCCTTCAGCCCCATGCTGTGCCCACATGGTCCCTTCTCACCTGGACAGTGAACTCTGCTGGGCAGGGCAGGTGACCCCACGTGAAGCGTTTCCTGCCCAAGATGCAGAGAGAACAACGGCCCGACCTGCCAGCCCCGGAGGATGGGCCGAGAGCGGAGGGCGCACTCACCGAGGCCTCGCAGAGCCGATGGAAGTCCACGCTCAGGTACGCTCTGATGCCGTCCACGGCCCCCGGGAGAGTGATGCCTCGCAGGAGCAGCGCAAAGAGGACCACGTACGGCATGGTGGCCGTGATCCACACGACCTGGGGAGAGCACGCGTCGCCCGACCGCACCAGCCGCTGTGGGCAGGGCTGGGCTCAGGGCCCCCTGATGGCTTGTGCTCAGACAGAGGGCCTTGGATTGGTAAGCCCAGTGTCCCGACGTCAGCTCGGCAAATGCCCCCCGGAGTGGGCCCGCCCAGCACCCTCTTTCCTGTACGTCTCCCCAGGGATTGAAGCAGGGCAGTCTGGCAGGGCAGGGGCCCTCTGTCTGCATTTGGGCCATGGCTGTAGGCTCCAGTGGCGGGACTTCCGGTGCGTGAGAGTCGAGCGATCTGCGTCTCACTGACTGTGCGGATGTGCACTGGGGGTCAGGTGTGACAGACGGGCCCCGGGTCACAGGCAAGGGCAGAGCCGCTGGGGGCCTCCGGGCGCTGGGGCGTGGCTGCGAGTGCCGGCCCGAGCGGGGGTGCGTCTGGGCCATCGTTGCTTCGGGCACCCAGACAGTGACCGAAACACCCTCATCAGCACATATTTTGCTGTGATTCCCCTTGTGCTGAAGCCACCCTCCTGACACCATTCCCCAACCCACCACGGCCCCGTCCACTCCCCAGATGGCGAGCCCTGCCCCTCACCTTCCCGGACGTCTTCACCCCCTTCCACAGGCTGAAGTAGAGCAGGACGATGACCAGCACCAGGCAGGAGGTGAGCTGCCAGCGGGGAGGGCCCAGGTCATCGATGCCCTGGCTCTCGTGGAGGTGCAGCACGCCGCGCCTGCAGAGGGAGGGGGTGGGTCCCGGGGGCTGCCTCTCCACCCGGCGGCTGGCTGGCCCAGAGACCTGCCCTCCCCTGCTAGGCTCAGCAGCACCTGGCCTGATGGCCTGGGGACCCCTGTCCCCCGCTCCAGGAAGGCCAGGCCCCCAGCCCTAGTGGAGACACAGGCCTACCCTCTCTGTGAAGAGAAACAGGGAAATCCACAGCTACAGTTTAGAATTCAACATGCCTTTCATAGCGGCGGACAGAACAAGGTGAGGATAAGGATGCAGGAGCAGACACAACCTAGCTGACACGTCCACCCATCAACGGCACGCATGCATGCATGCTAAGTCGCTTCAGTCGTGTCCAACTCTGTGTGACCCCATGGACAGCAGCCCACTAGGCTCCTCTGTCCATGGGATTCTCTAGGCAAAAATACTGGAGTGGGTTGCCATTTCTTTCTCCAACCCATCAACGGCAGGATACACATTCTTTTTAAGTGTACGTGGAACACACAGGGATAAACCGTACACTGGGCGATAAGACAAACGTCAGTGTATTTAGAAATAACGAAGTTTTAAAATATGTTAGTTCAGCAAGTCAGACTTAAGTTACACGTCAGTAACAGAAATACATCTAGAAAATCTCCCAATATTTCAAAACCAAAGAACAAACTTCTAAGCATCTCCTGTGAGTCAAAGAAGAAATCACAAGGCAGACAAGGGGATACTTTAGTGAAAATGAAAACATAATGTATCAAACATGAGGGAGGCAGTTAAAGTGGTCTCTTAGAGGCTAGTTTGTAGCTTTAAATATATAGCTTTCTAACCATTCAATCCTAAAGGATATCAGTCCTGAATATTCACTGGAAGGACTGATGCTGAAGCTGAAGCTCCAATAATTTGGCCACCTGATGTGAAGAGCTGACTCGCTGGAAAAGACCCTGATGCTGGGAAAGACTGAAGGCGGGAGGCGAAGGGGGCGACAGAGGATGAGCTGGTTGGATGGCATCACCGACCCAACTGACGTGAGTTTGAGCAAGCTCTGGGAGATGAAGGACAGGGAAGCCTGGCGCACTGCAGTCCATGGGGTTGCAAAGTGTTGGACACGACTGAGCTACTGAACAGCAACAAATGTATATTAGAAAGTAGGTGAAGTTGGTTTTAAATTTAAGCGTTTATGGAGTTGGAGTTACATGGGCTTATTTTGGGGTTTCTGAAGTCTGCTTGCACTTCGTAGGACTTACAGCTTTACAACTTCGTGATTGTATTAATAGCTATCTTGGCCTTAATGGGAGCCCATCTGGCTTTATACAGTGAGTTTACATTCCAGAAAACCTTTTCAGACCTGACAGTCACTGGAGCTTGTCTCAGGGAAACTCAGTCTTCACTGCCAGTGGAATCACCTGGGGGTGTTCTTGGCACAGTTTAATAATTGATTGTGTCGTTAACGATCTTTGACTGCGTTGTAAACCTTCAAAGGCCGCGCCTCTGTCCTGGGGTCACCTCCAGATACGGTTGGACATCTGCTCCTGCTGACAGTCCTTCCCAGGGAGGGGCGGGCAGCCTTCCATCTCAAGCCTTCTCTTCCAGATGGGAGTTCCAAGCAGACTGCCCTGGTCAGCTCTTTTTTTAAAAATCCATTTATCACATATATTCTTTCCTTTTAGCATTCTTAATAATAAATCACTGACTGGTCAGTTTTTCCCCCTCTATTTTTCTTATCTGAAAATCCTTAAGATAAATCAAGTTTTTCCAGACCTCCCAAACAAAATGTGAAAGTGAAGAAAGTGTTAGTCACTCAGTCATGTCCGACTCTTTGCAACACCATGGACATAGCCCTCTGGGCTCCTCTGTCCGTGGAGTTCTCCAGCAAGAATACTAGAGTGGGTAGCCATGCCCTTCTGCTCCGTGTCCCCAGATGGCCTCACCTGGCACATTCCACATCTCTGACAGCTTTCTGAACGTTCTAAATGGCACCAAAATCCACCTTAGAACTGTAGAAAACAACCCGGCTTGGAAACTTAGCCGCGGTTTTGTTGGTGAAATGACAAACCCAGGTCTAGGGAGAGCCGTCTCCAGACACCTGTGAGTGGTGGGATGGGGGGGGCTGGGGGCGCCCCAGGGACTTGCCTGTCGCCACGTCTGCTCTCCCCTTCCTGGTGCAGGGCCCCCTCCCTCTCTCCTTCTGGTCCCTTCTCTCCCATCACAGGCTAACACTGAGGTCAAGGCTGGACCGGGTCAGGGCTCAGCGGGACCGCGGGGGAGCACGCGTGGAGCCCAGGCCTTGCCCTGTGGGTGAGAAGCTCCTAAGTTTGGGACCCGCGGCAATGAGCCGGCCAAGGGCAAGCTGCTCAGGGGGCGGAGCGACTGACGAAAGCTCTGCCATCCTTTCCTGGATGAATCTACCGCCTCTTGCTTGCTTGTAGCTCTGAGTCCTGACCACACACTCAGGTGACAGGGTACTGGGTCTGCGTTTCCCACGGGGATGCCCGCCCTGGCGTCTCTCAGGCGGATCTGATGGGGCCGACCCCAAGTGGACTGCCGTTTCCAGCCCTGCTCTGAAACCCACTGGCCGCTGCTGAGAGCTCCCGAGACCAGGCCCTCACCTCCCTGTTTTGGAGCCCCCTCCTCCAAGCAGGCAGGCATTCAGTAGCCCTTTGACCTCCCCATCACAGACACCCCTCCCCTCCTTCCAGACGCCTTCACCCGCTAATTCCAAACTACCAAAAGGAGTCTCTTATGAAAAACTAAACAGGTCCCACCGCACACCAGCTGCGTGCTAGCCACGCTGTTCCTGGAAACTCCTGAGGAAGGCCCTGGTCCCCTCTGGCAGCCCCACATCGCCCCCCACCTAAACCCTTGGCACTGTGTCCCTGCCCATCGCTGTGGCCTTCTGCAGCGGCCGGTCCTAGAGACACGTTCCCTACGTGGGGCCCCCAGAGCTGAGCACGAGACCCCAACTATCTGGACACACAACCTCAGACCCTAGACGCCCGCAGGTTCTGTGGACTCGCTGTCCCCTGGGCGGGGTCGTTGCGACACCCACACGACAGATGCTCACGGCTCCCGAGGGCTCGGTCCCACCCTGCACACCTGGGGTCTCACCCAGCTCCGCTGACTCTGTGGGACAGGGCCCACCCCTCAAGGACCACCCCGGGCCGCCGGCTGCTGATAAAAGGCGTCCTCTGGAAGCCCCTCTGCCAGCCGGGCAGCGGCTCTGCTCACACCCCCGGACGTGTGATCACCTCCTCCGGGACCGACTTTGTGACTTTCACAGTGCGATGGCCTTCGTGTTTATGCTCATGGTTTCCTACCTCAAAGCAAGTGTTGAAACTGTGCCCACCTGCGATTAAAACCGGAATTATATTTTGGGCTGAGGTTCAGTCTTCTACATTGTCGGTGGACTCATTTCCACCCAGAAACACAGCAGACTGTGCCCAACCAGGATTTTCCCAAAGGAAGATCGCAGCCACCGGGAACTCCAGGAGTCCGCGGCAGGCGCTGCGAATGCGCTTCTCAAGAGAAGTGGCCTCTGTCAGGACGTGGGGAAGGGCAGCTGACCCGGGGTTGGGGGGGCCTGTCCAGTTCCCCTTCCTGCGAGGTCTCCCCCCAGGAGCAGAGCTGAGCTGCTGGAGGTGGGGTCAGAAAAAGGCCCCTCGAGAGCCCTGGGAAGCGGGACGAGACACAGCCCAGGGGCAGCACAGGCCGGCGGGTGACCCGGGCCGGCGCCCTCCCCTCACACGGACGTTGGCCCCGAGGAGACCCCACTCACTCGAAGTACTCAGCGGCGGGCGTGGTCCTCGAGGTGCCGTTGGGGCCCGAGCTGGCGTTGGGGGCGCGGGCGTCCGAGCAGCGGGGGCTGTTCCAGGAGTGGTTGCAGTGCGTCCAGGGCAGTTCGGTGGTGAAGGAGGACAGCAGGTAGTGCAGCGCCCAGGCGATGATGACGTTGTAGAAGAAGCCGATGTACAGCGAGATGAGGATGGCCGTGTAGCCCACGCCTGGGGAGAGCGTGCCCGTCAGTGTCGCCCCGCCCCGCCCCCCACGGGATGCAGCTGCCCCGGGGCTTCCTGAAACCAGGCAGCGCCTCTAAGCACGTCAGGAGACGAGGGAGAGGGTGGGTCCCGCCGTCACTGAGGAGGGGCCACCCCCTCCCAGCACCATCCAAAGCCTACCAGACCTGCACGGCCAGTCAGGGACACCCCAATACAACCAGGTCACGTGCAGACACGTGGAGGAACCGAGGGCCACCTTGGCTGCCCACCACCACTCACAGCCAGTCAGGGTCGCCCAGGCTCGCAAAAAGTCACCTAGGACCACCCTGGGTCACCAGGGCAATTTGACCCAGGGGTATCCAGGGCCACCAGCCAAATAAAACCATCAGAAAAATTCACCACCACCCAGGGCCATCTAGGAAGACCCAAGGATACAAAACACCAAGTCAACGAAGGCCACCCAAAGCCACTCAGGGTCACCCAAGGACATCCCAGGCCACCCTGCCAATAGGGCCCTGAAGGCTGTCCAGGGTCACCCAGGAATACTCCGTGTCTCCCAGAGCCAAACAGGACCACTAACAGTCATGAAAGGATGGCCAGGATCTCCATGGTCGCCCCCAGCCTCCCGGGCTCATCCAGGACCAGCCAGGCCTCCAAGACAAGCCCCACCTAGCTGGGCTGCCTACAGCCACCTAAGGCCACTCATGGCCACCTCACTAACCATCCCTCCCCCAGCCCAGCCAGGGCAGACAGAGGCATCTGGGTCCACCCAACATCACCCAGGACCATGCTTGACCACGCAGAGCCCCCTGGGCCTGTCAGAGTGCCCTGTGCAGGGTCACAGGACCTGGAATTTGGGAGAGCCACTGAGGGGCTCCTGACCGCTGGGGCAGAACGGAGAGCCACGCAGTCTTTGGCGCCATGCCACCCTGACCATGGTGGACGGCTGGTGTGCAGTAAGGCCTCTGTCCTGTTCGGTGCTGGACAAGCACTGCTGCGTTCCGCTACTGTGGTTAAGTTTACCCAGCTCCACACAGACTTCCCTCATTTCCACATCCTTTCCTGGCTTTGCTGCTGGGACTGGCTTGGGCATCAATATGCTGGAAGCTCGTGGGCACCGGCCCGGTCCTGCCCGCCTGTGGCCAGGAGGAGCTTGTCTTCACGGTGACTTTTGCAGGGAGCGCGTTGGCTTGTTTTTTGTGGGTCTGGCCCTCCTTGTTTGTTGTTGTTCAATTATTAAGTCATGTCTGACTCTCTCAGACCCCACGGTTGAGCACGCCCGGCTCCTCTGTCCTTCACCATCTCCCAGAGTTTGCTCAGGTTCATGTCCATGGAGTCGGTGATGCCATCCAACCATCTCTGCTTCCCCCTTCTCCTCCTGTCCTCAATCTTTCCCAGCATCAGGGTATTTTCCAATGAGTTGGCCCTTCACATCAGGTGGCCAAAGTACCGGAGCTTCAGCTTTAGCATTAGTCCTTCCAGTGAATATTCAGGACTGATTTCCTTTAGGATGGACTGGTTTGATCTCCTTCCTGTCCAAGGGTCTCTCAAGCATCAATTCTTTGGTGCTCAGCCTTCCTTATGGTCCAACTCTTACATCCGTACATGACTACTGGGAAAGCCATAGCTTTGACTATAGGGACTTTTTAGGCAAAGTGATCTCGTTGCTTTTCAATAAGCTGTCTTGGTTTGTCATAGGTTTTCTGACCCTTAGGAGAAGCTATTTTCCTGCTCAGGACACTTCATTAAAACTCTCTTCCTACCCTGAAAGCAGATAGAGAGTGACTCCAGGTTACTTACGCGCAGACATTAAACAGCTCTAGTATCAGGAATGATTCCCCTGGTGGCTCAGCGGTAAAGAATCTGCCTGCAATGCAGGAGCCACAGGAGACTTGGGTTTCGTCCCTGGGTCAGGAAGATCTCCTGGAGAAGGAAATGGAAGCCCACTCCAGTGTTCTTGACGGGAAAATCCCGCGGACAGGGGAGCCTGGCGGGCTATATACAGTCCTTGGGGGCACAGAGTCAGACACGACTGGAGTGACTCAGCACATGGCACAGACAGGTCCTGGAACACGGCCCTTCTTGGAAGACATGCTCAGCAGCAGGAAGGCCTCCTCTGGGGTGGACCCCGTCCTTGGGGAATAACTCCTCACTGCACGTCTGTCCCCTGCGCTCCTCGGGAGAAGCTGGCTCACGGTGGACTCGTCCGGCAGCCGCAGAGTCGGGCAGCCGTGGCTTCCGAGTGCCTCTCATAAGCTTCCTGGCCATGAACTGGCTGTGGGTGGCTGCTGGAAATCTCTGGAAGGTGACAACTCTGTACACCAAATCCTCCGCTTGTGGCTTGGGGAACTCAGAGCCGCCTTTGACCAAACGCCAGAGCAGATCCAGCCCCGTGTCCCAGGGAGAGAGGCCTGAGCCTCTAGTCCTTCTGACCCCAGGGCTGCGTGCACAGCCAGCCCCCAGGCGGGCCAGGTTGCTCACGGTCACAGCAGAGTGACGAGGGCTCCTGGGGCTGACGCGGCTCGCAGGAGACGTGGGCTTTGCCCCCAGCAGCAGCACAGCTGCCCGGAGGCAGAAGGGCGGCAGATAGGGAAACAGAAGGCAGATCGATAGACGCGGTAAGTCAGGTAGGCAGGCGGATGATAGACGGCTGATACGTGACAGCCAGACAGGTGACAGACAGATGACAGGCAGACCCGTGGATAGAGTGATGGATGGGCACACAGGTGGGAGACAGACAGCGCTATGGGTTGGACTGTGGCCTCCAAAACCCATTTGTCGAAGTTTTAGTAATCCCCAGTATTTCAGAATGTGATCTTACTGAAGGCAGAGTCTTTACAGAGGAAAATCAAGTCAGGGTGGGCCCTAGTTCACTGCGACTGATGTCCCCATAAAAAGGGAAGCCTGGATGAAGAGATACCCATGAAGACGCAGGGAGAAGACGGCCCCCCACGACCCCAGGAGCGAGGCTGGGAGCAGGCCCGCCCCTCCCCCCGGCCTCAGAAGGAACCAACCAGCACCCTTGAGTTCAGACCTTGGAACTTCGACACAACAAACATCTGTTATTTAAGCCACTCTGTTTGTGGCGCTCTGTATGACAGCCCCAGCAAACTAACCTAGATGACAGACAGTAGACCACAGAACTAGGGACAGGAGGCTGTTATCTTTTCTACCGTGTTAGCACTTTGACGAAACACCACCACCCAGGAACTGCAGGCTGCGAGCAAGGACACACACTCGCAAACCCTCGGTCATGACAGGTCTTTAGAGCAGGACCGGCATTAAAAGGGTGTGTTCAAGGGCCCAGACACCCAGCAAAGCAGCACAGGATACACACCGCTGGGGCTGACCTGCTGTGCAATCACCCCAGCCGTGGCCCGCCCCCGCCACGGCCCCGGCCCACGCCCCTACCCCATGCCCCGCCCTGGTCCACACTCTGCCCTAGTCCACACCCCTACCCCACGCCCCGCCCCCGTCACGCCCCTACCCCATATCCTGCCCCCGCCCCCGCGGCCTACGCCCCGCCCTGGTCCACGCTCTGCCCTAGTCCACGCCCCTACCCCACGCCCCGCCCCCGTCACGCCCCTACCCCATGTCCGGCCCCCAGCCCCCGCCACGCCCCCGCCTCGCCCCCCTCCCTGGCCACACCATGCCCCCGCCCCGCCCCGCCCCGCCCCAGCCCCGTCCCTACCCCATGTCCCGCCCCTGCTCCACGCCCCACGCCGGCCCACACCCCGCCCTGGTCCACATCCCACCCCGCCCCACGCCCCGCCCCGGTCCACACCCTGGCCCACACCCCGCCCCGCCCTAGCCCACGCCCCTGCCCTCCGCCCCGGCCCACGCCCCACCCCTCCCCATGCCAGCCAACCCCGGACCCTGGCCCACACTCTGCCAGGCACGTGGGGCGTCCCCGCCCGTTACCTCTCAGGATGGGGCAGATCTTCCAGACGCCTGCAGCCCCCTCTCTGTTGAACTGCCCGAGGGCCAGCTCCATGTAGAACAGCGGCACGCCGGCGACGACCATGAAGAACAGGTAGGGGACCAGGAAGGCGCCTGGGGACGCGACAGCACACTCAGCCTGGACCCGAGGACGCGCCAGCCCGGCGTCATCCCAGCAAGCGCGCCGCCGTCCGCGCGCGTCCCGGCACGACCGCTGTAACCCTTCTTCGAAGCTCCGCGCAGGCTGGGGGCTGGGCCTCCTGCGTCTGTGCCTGGCTCCCGCTGTCACCGCACCCTGACACACCCCTCTGGGGACCGCGGTCACCCCCTGTCCGCAGGTACCCGCAGGCCCCGAGAGCAGAGCGGACCAGCCCAGCCCGGGGCGGCTCTGCTCCTCACTGCTGTCTGCTCTCCGCCTGCCCAGCCCTGGGTCCCCTCTCTCTCCTCCATGGGGATGTCTGTCCTCGTGAGCCGTGCATCCTTGGGGTCCAACGCAGCCTGGCCCCCAGGACGCCAGCCTGCCTCCGTCGGGGCTGCAGCAGAGCTCTCTGCTGGCAGGTGCCGCCCCCGGCTGGGGTCTCTCCAGGCTACGGCACTGAGCACAGAGATCGGGGCCCCACCAGCTCAGCCGTCTTCAGCCGATTCGCTCTGCCTCATGGGAGGTTGGTTCTGCCATGGCTCTTCCGGTGTTTTGCCGGCGGGGGAGGCAGGGAGACCCCACAGGGCTGCCTGTCTTGGGTCGACTTCTGTACCTGCTCAGAAATGCCCAGCTGCTCATGGGCAGGCCCTCCCCAAGGAAGTTTCCCGAAGCCCCGAATGCGGGGCATGGAGTGACCCCGATGGGGTGGCACCGTCTAGGAGACTCACAGGAAACGAGCACCAATCTAACTGGCTTCTCAACTTGGACTCTGGGGGGGTGACCTGGGCCCATTTCTTAGTTTTCTGCCTTGAATGCAGATGGAGCAGTTCTAGGGCTGGCTGTGCAGGGGAGGCGGGGCCGGGGAGGGGCGGAGACACATTCCCTGGACATCCTGGGGCTCCAAGCACAGGGGCTGCCGCACACTTTGTGAGCACTGGGCAGGCTGGTCAAAGAAGCCGTTCTCCAGGCCTTGGAGAATTTTCTTTTCCAAAGTGATGGCCACTTTGGGAAGCAGAAGGCAGAGTCACGGTGCCTCCAGCCACGCCCCTGCTTTCCTGGCCTCGGCGTCCTCCCGGACAGAACCAGCAGGGGAGGAGACCATTCTGAGTGCTACCACGCAAGGTTCCGGGACGTCCATGCGCTCCGCTCCGCCGCGTCCCCCCGGAGCCCGGCCTCCAGCGCCCTCGGGGCCCCAGGCAGGAGGGCAGAAGGCAGGTGGACAGACTCACCCCCGCCGTTTTTGTAGCACAGGTATGGGAACCGCCAGACGTTGGCCAGGTCCACGGCGAAGCCGATCACGGAGAGGAGGAAGTCGGCCTTCTTGCTCCAGGTCTCCCGATCCTGGGCCTCCGTGGGGCTCTGCGGGGGGTTGAGGAGGGTGGAGTTCGTGAGCTGCACCCCGTTTTGCTCCTTGACCAGGACGAGTTCCACCGCCTTCGGGCCCATGGCATTGGCCTCCTTGGCCGGAGCCACCACGGAAGACATGTGGGCCACAGAGCACCTGCCCTCACTCATGGCCTCCTGGACTCAGGAACCTGTACTTCCGCCCTCTGGGTCTTCAGCCAGCATGAAAGATAAACACACACAGGGATGCACAGGTTTAGCAGCCAGAAGTGTGGTGCACCGGGCAGCGTGGGCAGGGAGGGGTGGCTTTCCAGACGTTTCTGTGGGGGCAGAACACAAGCTGTCCCAGCACCTAAGGAGACAGAGCTGGGATGAGCAGATGACCTGCGCTCCTCGTGGGGCTGGGAGACAGGCCATGGGGACCTCAGGCCCCAGCCCTGCTCCCCCTCCCCTAGTCCATTCCGTAACCTGCAGGGTGACATCGCCTCTAATGTGGTTTCAGTCATAACGCAAGAGGCTACCTCCACGCTCTCCCCTCTGCCGTCGTAATGTGACGATCTTCAAATGGCTTCCCACAACAGTGCACACGCGTTCTTTACACTCAGCAACCAAAGTCAGAGGCAAAATTTTAAAACCAGGGTCACCCACAGGAATTCAGAGTTTCAAAGTAGTGATTACAAAAGCCTCCTTCAAGGAACGGCTGCATGTCCACATCCACTGCGGGCCCTGGACGGCCCAGGCAGGGATGGGAGCTCACAGGACTAGTTTCCGCATGGAGCGCTTCATCTGGGAAATCACCTCCTAGTCACCTTCACGACACTCTGGGCAGTGCAATCAGGGAAGACGGAAGAAATCACACAGTCACGCCGGAGGGCGAGGTGGGCCCTCAAGGCTGTGGGCAGCTTCAAACATGACTTCTGGCGTCTGGGTGTTTCAACTGCACACGCTCGCAGGTGTGCGCGCGCACGCACACACACACACACACACACACACACACTCTCTGAAGCAGAAGGCAGCAGGAGGCAGCGGAAACGGGGTGACTTTCCTCTGCATCCGAGTTTGAACAGAAACTCACAACACGACTCATCACAGCACGTTCCTGAGACGAATGAAAAGCACAGAAGGGACTTGGGGGAGGAGCAGAGGAACTGGCCTGCAGCACCGTCCAGGGGCGCGGGCAGGGCTCGCGCAGACCCCAGCGGACTGCTCTGACGGCAGCCCTCGAGGGCGGGCCGGAGACCACCTGCTGGGGACTCCCGGCTCAGCATGTGGGGTGAGCCCACCTCATGCCTGAAGCCACGGCCTCACAGGCCAGCTTTGGGTACAGAAAGCAAAACGTGCTGCTTGGGCAGCGTGGTTCTGAGCCCAGGACAGAAGCAGAGCTGCAGTCTGCCCTACAGCCAGCCTGGATGCCCAGAGCCTGCACACACCCCCACCTTCCCGGGCATCCTGCCCCATCTTAGACAGCAAAGACTAAGCCCTGCGAGAAGCCACACAGAAAATCACCCGGGTTGGATCTGGGGGCCGCTTGCCCAAGTGGTCCCCACCAGGCACAGGTCTAGTTCAACAGGGAGCAAGCAGCCCCCAGTCTCACAGGGCCAGCTGGGCAGGGAAGCCAGGGCCAGCCGCCCCCTGCCCAGCGCCCTCTCCTAGCCTGGGGCAGGGCAGGGGCAGGGGACACCGGGACGCACACACAATCCCCGCGCCCCGTCTCAGGCTCACACCTCTCGGCCACCTCACCTTCAGATGGGCAGCTGCCCTGTTGCAGAGCGCTATGCATCCCAACTGTCGGCTACTGTTACCTGTGGCCTCCCCCGCACCCCGCCCCGACAGTTCCTGCCCGGGCCCCGCGCCCTCGGCCTCAGACTTCAGGGGACGCCGGTGCGCGGCGCGGGCCACAGGGGTGGCCCGGACTCACCTGCGCGCCCGGCCTCTGCGCCGCTGGAGACCCGCCACCCGGCGTCCGCCAAAGCTCCAGCTCCGGGCCCGCGGCGCTCAGGGCTCTTATCTTGTCGCCGGGACCCGCCCCGCCGGCCGACGGGGGCGCCCGCCCACCCTGGCTCCGCCTCCGGGCCGCCCCGGGTGGGCGGAGGGTGAGCGGGGCCGCGCCCCGCGCCCCGGCACCCCGCCCCCGGGAACCCCTGCAGAGTCGGGGCTGCGGCGCCAGTCCCCCGCCCGCAGCGCGTTGTGCCAGCGCTCCTGGGGCCTGGGGCGCGTGGGACCCGGGACGCCTCTGGTCCCAGGCCTCGCAAGACCAAGTGTGAAAGTCGCTCAGTGTGTCCGACTCTTTGCGACCCCACGGACTATACAGTGCTTGGAATTCTTCAGACCAGAATACTGGAGTGGGTGGCCGTTCCCTTCTCCAGGAAGGGCTCTTTTCCGTGTCCTTCCCACCCCAGCTTGCACCCCAGAGCTGCCCCGAGCACCGGCATCTGCTTGGAGCTTGGGGCTCCCTCGGCCCACCCACTGCTCCGCCCCAGTGAAGCCCGGGAAGGGCAGTTGCGACGGGAAGGAGGTGCGCGGCGGGCGGGGATCGAGGCGGGTCTTGCCTCCCTCCGCTTCCTCTCCTCCATGCCACCTCCACCCTGACGCTGTACCCACCCCGCTCCCCAGACCAGTCGTCTGGAACTCTCTCGTCGGTTCCGTCGCCTCCTCCCCCCGCAGCCGCCCCTCCCGAGGTCTCTCTGGGGCTCTGGGGACATCTCCCTGACCAGGAGCTGGGGCGGCTTGGGAGCGGGGGTCCTGCCGCGACCCCGGCCTCGCCCTGGTGGGCAGTTTCAGACCCCGCCCGGTCTCCGTCCTCTCTCCTCCGGCTGTGCGCCCGGGCGGCAGCGAGGTACCCGATCCTCGTCTGGGTCCGGGCTGCGGAGACGCGCGTCCTTCTGTGGCCCGAGAGACGCCTGTGCAGGACCCAGGGTCCGAGCGTCGGGCAAGGAGCAAAGCGTCCGGACGCTTTGCCGACCTGGAGCGCGAATCGATTGGAACCAAAGGGCTTGAATCACACTCGCATTGGAAAACGATTTCCCTGGATGGCCGGAAACCACAGCGGTCAATACCCGCTCCCTGACCAGGCGGACTGGGATCTTTGCTGAGATGACCCCCCGCAAGACTGTACATTCGGGACGCAGAGGGATGCAGTTCCCAAGCCACCAAGCAGGCCCAGGACCCTCAGATGCAGGACGGTGTACAGGTAGGTGGCACCCTGGCTCTGCACGAGGAGGAGCCCGGATGGCAGCCCTCCCCCCCGCTCCGTGTAAGCTTTGATTTTCCCACCTTGCGTCCCTTGCAGGGGGGCGTCCACACCGCGCTCTCTGCTCTGAGCCACATGCTTGGCAGTGTCCCTCTGCCAGGGCCTGCAGACCACCCTGGCTCCTCAATACCACCGTGCCCAGGGCTCCAGCTTTATTCCGGAGACCACACCTCCCTGCCTGTCTCACAGCCTCCCCACCAGGGGCTGGTACCTGGTGTCCGGCAGGAACCACCGTCCCAGGCAGGACTGGGGTCCAGGGAAGAGCCCAGCACTCAATGTCCCAGCCTCTCTGCTGCTGTAACAAAGATGTTTCAGGCTGGGTGGCTTACAAAGTCGAGTGCCCACAGGACAGAAGAGCCTAGAAGCGCTCTGGAGCCGCCTTTAAAAGAGCACTGGCCCTATTCCTGAGGGCTCAGCCCCCGCCGGGGCCTCATCACCTGCCAGAGCCACCCTCCAGGACCATCCCGGGGCGGGGGTGAGGTCATCAGCATGGATTTGGGGACGTGCACGCAGGGAGGTGACAGGGATTTCACGAGATGGTGACGTGCCACCTTGAACCCGTGAGGACCAGCGGCCATCCCAGCAGGCTGTCTGCCCACAGACGCTCCACGTTGTGAGTTTCGAGAAAGAAGAGGCGTACTAGGTCGGGCTCGATGCACGGTGTCATAGGAACACGGAGTGGAACCAGACAACTCAGACGTGTATGTCTGCAAGCACACACACCAGATGGAAAGGCCTGGGAAGGCAGGCGGTCCCCGCAGGGGCCAGCCATGGCCCGAGCCCACCCCAACGGGACTGCCGCCTCCGTGCCAGACAGACCCAGACAGGAGCGGCCCATCACGGCGTCACTAACCTGCACGAGGAGAAGGGTGCTGTGGGTATCCAGGGGTGCTGCCCCCCACCGGCCTCAAGATGAGGGACCCAGGGGTGCTGGAGAGCAGAGACCGAGGGAGCTGGACCCGTGGCCTGGCCGCAGAAGCCCGAGAAAGCCGGCTGCCTGACGCTGGTGCGCCTGCATCATCCTGGGCGGGGCTCCCCCGGCCCCCACCTGTGCAGGTAGGACCTATGGGGTTCAGAGCCGATTAAACAGCCAGCCTTCACGGGCTTGGAATTCGGCCCAGGGTTTTTCTTCAGAGTGGCTGCTGCTGGCTCGGAGGCCTCCACAGGTGATGGTGAGTGAGTTCTGTCCTGCTGACCTCGAGCGGTCGCTCACTGTCCGCTGTGGACCAGCTGCAGCCGCAGGTCTGGGGCGGGGTTCGGGGGGAGCCGTGGCCGGGCCGCTGTCCCCACTGTGGCTCTGCCCCACTGGAGGTCACCGCTGGGTGTGGCCCTGTCTCAGCACCCTGACTTCAGGGGGCTGCGAGCATGTCCCCCACAGCTGCCCCACCCACAAGAGGATGAAGGCCACGCGCTGACATCAGGGTCGTGCCTTTGAGGTTCCCGAGAGGCTGGAGCCCTGGTGGGTGAGTGTAGCATTCTATCTGAGCATCAGAAAGCCGCCTGCAGGGGAGGCTGGCGGAGTGGGGCGGGATGGAGCAGAGCAGGTCAGCAGTGCAGGGCGATCCACACAGGCCAGCAGGAGCCTGGCTGGAGGGACGTGTGTGTCCTCAAGCTCGGTAGGAAGAGCTGGAGGGCTCAGGAGTCACCACGCAGGTGACGGGGTTGTTCCGGCCGCCAGGGCTGACTCTGGAGCCAGAAGTCTGAGATCAAGGTCCCGGAGGGGCTGCGTCCTTCCGAGGGTTGAGGGGGAGTCTGGTCCAGACCCCTGCAGCTTCTGAGGGTTTGCTGGTGTCCCGGGCTTGTAGAAGCATCACCCCATTTCCACTTGTGTTCTCACAAGGTATAATGTGTGCGTGTGCGTGTGTGCGTGTGTGTGTGCATGTGTGTGTGTGATGTTGGATCAGGGCTCCCCTAATGCGTCCTTTTACCTTGACAACCCCTGTAAAGAACTCATGTCCAATTAAGGCCACATTCTGAAGTCTTGGGGCTTAGAATTTTGACATCTGAATTTGGGGGCACAGTTCAACGCACAACAAAGAGGAACCTTACCAGGCCCTGGCGTGCTGCAGCCCATGGGGTTGCAAAGAGTCAGACACAACTTAGCGACTGAACAAGAAGAAGAAGAAGCCCATTCTCCAGGGGAGCAGCTCAGAACTCGTCAGAGCCTCCTACGTTCCGTGGGGTTGCAAGAATCGGACTTGACTGAGCGACTAAGTGCACGCGCGCGCACACACACACACACACACACAGGGCGTGTGGTCCCGCAGCTCAGGCCAGGACGTGCAGACTTGGAGGCAGACAGAGCCGGTGCAGGAGAGCTGGCCTCTGGTGAGCCCATGTTCTCAGGGAAGAGAGGACTCTCGGGGGTGCTGCCTGTGGAGGGCAGAAGAGGATGCCCCCTCCCAGGGCGCTGGCAGGACCTGAGGGCCCTAGCTCAGGCCTCCTTCCCTCCAGCCTCGCTTTAGATGTGAGGGGCCAGCAGCTCTGTGGCCGCACCTTCCTTGCGGCCTCGAGCCCTTGGGTCATCTGTGCGTGGCTTCCCCGCCCCTCCTGACCCTTTGCCCCAAGAGTCGGTGCCCATGGGGCTGGCAAGACTCTGGGTGCCCGCCTGAGGCCCGATCCCAGGTTCACGGGGTCGCAAGGCCTTCGTGAAGTGTCCTGGCCTCTGTCCGCCCCCCTGCTCACCAACCACCCTGACACGGTGCAAAGAGGACCCACAGAGCCACGGCTTCAGGCGCCGACCCTCAGGGCGCCGCGGGGTTCTCTGCTCAGCAGCCTTCCGCCCTCGGAGGCTCCCGGATGCCCAGGCCCACCTGCCCCTCGTGTGGGGACGGAGGGATGTGAGCAAAGAAGGAAGAGCTGCGCCGTAGCCCAGGGGCTCTGCGTGGGTCTGCCAGAGTGAGAAGTCGCCGCCCGGTCCCCCGCCCTGGGTTTCTCGGGACTGGCGCCCATACCCCCGGGTGCCCCTGCCTCCCCCAGAGCCCCTCTCCGGCCACAGTGCCCGGTGCCCGTACCTGGCCCCCCCTCACATCCCCGGGCACCCCCACCCCCCACACACCCCCAGGAGCACCCCTTCGGCCACACCCCTGGACTCCCCTGGCCCCACCCCCGGGAGCACCCTGCCCCCCACACCCCGGGCGCCCCCAGCAGGAGGCTGGGAGCCCAGGACCACGCTTTCCGAGGGCTCAAGGAGGCCCGGCTTGGAGTCTGCGGTGGAGAGCTGGCCGAGTGCATGCGGGCAGCTGCGGAGACCACACAGGAGGCGGGTGGGTGGGTACATGCCCGAGTTATTCCCAAGGTTGAGTGTTGAGGGGAGCCCGGAGCCAGCGGCTCCCCCAGACAGCACCGTGGTCTAGAGCAGCATCCCCCCTCGCCCCGAGGGGGGCTGCGTGAACCCCAGCCGCACCTTGAGTGCAGAGCCGGGGCTCACCCTGAGAACCTGTCAGCTGGGCTGGGGAGACCTGGGTGGCGGCCTGCCTTCCTAACAACTTCCCGGGGGATGAGCTGCGGCTGGTCCCCGGACCACACTCTGAGAAGCACAGACCTGGCTGGGCCCATGGGGTGTGGAAGGTTCTGGAAGACAGGGGTGCTGCGTGGAGCCTCTGGCAGCCCTGCAGGGACTCAGTGCAGACCTTGGGGGGTTTTGGAGAATAACCAAACGTTCTTGAGAAAACCGATGTTCTCCTTTGGGGTGAGTATGCTCCGAGCTGCAGCCCCGTCCGCAGGTGAGCTGAGCCCCGTCAGTTATAATGCTCGCCCACCTGTCCATCTCCTACAGAGACTCTCTGTGAGCTGAGGAGCACGTGCCCCCCGCCCCCATCCATGGCACTCCCTTAGCCCATTCCTGGGCGTCACGGGCACGTCCCACGACCATATGACCGCAGAAGCATATGGATACCACAGTGTACCGACCCTGCCATCAAAGCAGCTACACTCAGAAGGGAGGGGAATCTTCCTGGGGGGCAGACACCCCAGCAGGGCACCCTGAGCTGAGAAGTGGGGAGGTTCAGAGGTGCGGGCCTCAGTGATTCTTGCCCATTGGCTAGTGTATCGTGGAGATGTCACAGAAACTTGAGAAATTAATGATAAGAGCTTTACCTGCAGATGACATAATCACCTATGCAGACAATCTGAGTGAATGTAGAAGACAAACGCTAGCATTAACGAGGGAAGTTAGAAGGGCACCGGATGTACAAACATCAGCTGTGTTCCTGTGCGCCAGCAGCAAGCTACCGTAAAATAAAACTCATAGTAATTTCATTTAGAATAGGTTCCAAAACTGCCATGTGTGTGCAAGAGACAAATGTTGAAAACATTGCTGAAGAACTAAAAGGTTGAAGGAAGTGGAGAGACCAGGTCCATGATCTTAAGTCTTAGTGTCATGAAGATGCCAATGCTTCTCAAACTGAAATTCTAACTGGCTTTTTTGAAGACCTCAACCAGTTGGTTCCTAAATGTATAGGGACCCAGGATAGCCAAACACTGCTGGAAAAGACAAGATTGCAGGACACTCTGTGGCCCCGCCTCCCACATAAAGCTGATCTTATTTTCTGTCATTATCTTGCCATTTGTGTCCTTGCTTTACGAACAGCTTTATTGGTGTTTAATTGATGAACCACAAACTGCACAGATGTGAAGAGCGCCGTCTAGGAGGTTTCTGTGGTCACAGAACACGCGCCCCGTGAGGGTAACATTCCTTGTGTTCAGACCCTCCTCGTGCCCCTGCAGACCCTTCTCTATCCCGCCCCACCGGCCTGTGGCCTGTCTGCCAGCCATAGATCCCTTCATTCTTCCTAGAATTGTACGTTAATGGCACCACACCATAACTGGCATATTTGAGCTGAATCTGTGCTGTTGCACTCATATTCCCATCAGTGGAGAAGGCGATGGCACCCCACTCCAGTACTCTTGCCTGGAAAATCCCATGGATGGAGGGGCCTGGCGGGCTGCAGTCCATGGGGTCACTAGGAGTCGGACATGACTGAGCGACTTCACTTTATTTTTTCACATATAGATAGAGCATCATCTGTTCCCCCCTTCACCGGTTGATGGACGTTTGGATCTTAAAATAAAACCCCTGTGAACACTTGCACACAAGTCTCTGTGTGGACATGCACTTCCACCTCTCTTGACTAAGAGCTTAGCTGTGGGATGGCCGGGCCATTTTGCTGATGTGCGCTTAACTGCTTTTTAAAACTAGTTGTTTTGCAGAGTGGTGATGCCATTTGCCATTTCCATGGGCAGTGTGTGTGAGCGTTTCTCTTGCTCTGTGTCCTTGTCAACACTTAGAATGGCCCCTTGATTTCAATGTTTACATGCTAGCCATTGTGGTAAGTGTGGTAGAATCTGGTGACAGATTAAACGGCGTTTCTCTGGTGACTGAAGTGTTCTGCAGTCCTCGTGTGTGCTTGGCATCCTCATCACTTCTGGTCAAGTGGCTGTTTAAATCTTCTGCACATTCGGGTTGTTTGTTATGTTATGAGAAAGTGTTAGTCGCTCAGTCGTGTCTGACTCTTTGTGACCTCATGGGCTGTAGCCCGCCAGGCTCCTCCTGTGTCCATGGGATTCTCCAGACAGGAATACTGGAGTGGATAGCCATTCCTTTCTCCAGGGGAATCTTCCCAACTCAGGGATTGAACCTAGGTCTCCCGCATTGCAGACAGAATCTTTACCATCTGAGCCACCAGGGAAGCCCACTCATTGTGTTAGATTCTTACACAACTGTTGAGTTTTGAGAGTTCTTTGTATATTCTGGATACAAGTCCTTCATCAGATAGACGACTTGCAAATATCTTTTGCGATCTTGGATTGTCTTTTCATTCTCTTAATTGAGTCTTCTGAAAAACAGAAGTTATTACTTTTGATGAAGCCCAACTTACCAGTTTTTTAAATGAATCCTGCTTTTAGTGCTGTATCTGAGAAATTTTTACTTCACCCAAGATCGCAAAAATTTTTCTCCTAAAGTTTTTCTCTAAGAGTTTTAAGTTTTAGGTTGCGCCTTGTGTGTGGGACCCATTTTACACTCCCATGGTGTAAAGTGTAGGTTGGTTTCGTTCCCTTGTCCTGTGGGTCACGCAGAGAGACATGCTGAGAACTTGGGGCACAGCCTTGTGGGCGGCCCCTGCGTCCCTGGGGTCCTGCTGACGTGTGTCGTTCACCGGGAAGCCCTCTAGTCAGCCGCACGCCTTAGGGTCACCACGTCCTCCCGGGAGCGACATCCTCATCATGCATGACCTCGCTTAGACCCGCTGACCAGCTGGGCTCTGAGACTGACGTCCACTGCACCTTCTCCTGATGGAGTTAGCACCGCCCTTTCCCTTCGGCCCGTTGTATCCGTGTGTGGTGTGCTTACTGGTGTCGCGGGGTCAGGTCTCACGTTTACATCCTGTCTGACGGTTTCTGCAGGTCGCTCCCTGTGGTGCTGAAATGCCTGGGTTCAGTCCCCCAGGCGCCGCACCGTGCCCTCCACCCCTCAGCGGCGTTTCTGCCGACCTGCAGGCCGGGGGTTTTGTTTCTGAGTCCACGTCTGCCTCCTCTGCTGGACTCTGAGCCGTGTCCCTTTGCCGTGCTGTTCTGGTGTCTCCTTCGCATGATGCACACAGCTGCCCGCTGCCTCTGCACCGACCTGGGCCGCTGCTCGTCACCCCTCCCGGCCACCGTCGCACCGTCTTCACCTCTGTGTCACGAATCCCAGGATGCGTCGTCGCTTTTGCGTCAGATAATCATCCTGGACAGAGATCTAAACAACGAGCAGCAGTGGTTCCGTTCCCCCATGTGGTTCCGGCTGAGCCCCCGCAGGCCCGGGTCCAGAGCGGAGCCCCTTTCAGGCTTAAGGACCTGCATTCTCACTGTGCTGTGAGGTGTGCTGGCCAGCTGGCGATGAATTCCTTCAGCTTCTGAGCTTAGAAACACTGTTGTTTCCCTTTGGGGTTTTTTTTTTTTGCGTTAAAAAAAATTAAAATTAAAAGAAAATACACACTGCAGAAGAGATGCTTTTGCTGCGTGAAGCGTCCTCTGTTCCGTGGACCCTGCAGGGTACAGCTCTGCCCTCTGCTCACCCTGCTGCCCTGAGCCCTTTGCTCTGCTGACTCTGTTCCTCGTCTGGTCTAAGCATTTGATTACGATGCTCCTGGTGTGTCTCCTCTGTGGCACTCCTGTTTGGAATCCTTATGCTTCTTGGACCCAGGGGTTTATACTTTGTATCCAACTTGGGAAAGTATTTCTTCAAACGTTTTTCAGTCCGCCCTTCTCCTGGGGGACTCCAGTGGCGGGGCTAGCGGGCGACTTGAAGCCCCACCGTCGCTTGTCTCTTGTCTCTGTTTTGTTTTGGGTGGTTCCTGCTGCTGCCCTTCGCGTTCACTTGCCATCTCTTCTGTGATGTCAGTCTCTTTGTGGAGCGTCTGTTGTTCTGGATCATGGACTCTAGGGCTTCAGTGCTTGCAGCTCCTGGGTTCTAGAGCATGGCTCAATAGCTGTGCAAAGGCTCAGTTGCTCCGTGGCCTCTGGGATCTGCCTGGACCAGGGACGGAACCCATATCTTCTGCGTTGGCAGGTGGAGTCTTTACCGCTGAGCTGCCAGGGAAGTCCAGTTTGTGTCTTTTAAAAGACACCTTTTGCATCTCCACCATTCATGGGCAGCCTTGCTTCCAGCTGGCGTTTGAACACGGAGTCCAGTGATTTTGCGTAGTGATCGTCAGTGCTCTCATCTGCTAATTCCGTCATCCGAGTCACTTCTGGGTCTGTTTCTGTTGATGACTGGTCATCTTTCCTGGAGTTTTGCACCTACGTGACCTCTGATGGGAGGCAGAGTGTTGTGAACTTGACTCTTTGGGTGCTGGGTAGTTTTATATCCCTCTGAATGTTCTGGAATTTTGGGCTGCAGGCAAGCTCCTTGCAAAGAGTTTGGTCATTCTTTCAGGCCTTGCTTGTGAGCTCTGTGTACTGGGGCCAGTGTTGTGTTTGGCCGAGGGGCCATGATTTCTTCATGGTTCAGGCAAAGCCCACCTGAGTTTGCACTGATCACACCTTCCAGGACAGAGGTGAAAACAGCCACTATGCCTCCATCTTGACCAGAAGTGAAACTATGGACTCATTAACTTTTGTTAAGTTGAAAAGAACTAATCAGAGCCTGAGCAGCTCTTGGTGACCCTGTGACAGAGACCGGCCCTCGGCTGGCAGACCCGGCCAGACCCTCGTGCAGTCGGAGCGTGGAGCTGGGCTCTGCCCCTGGACAGGAGGCTTCCTCCGCATCAGAGGACAGACACCGTCGGTCGTAAACGTCTCGGGTTTATTGAGCGTTGCCCTGACCCGGGCAAAGAGTCTGTTTTGTCAACTGCTTTCTGTGCATTTTTAATGGCAATTAAGTCAGTTTGGTAAAAAAGGTTGTTCACATTATCTGCATAATTGCGCTTCTGCCCTTGGTGGGTCTATCGATTACTGAGAGCGTTGTGTGAAAAATCTCCAGCTCTCTTTGCTGATCTATTTGCTTCCCCTGTTCGTTCTGTCAGTGTTTGCTTAGCACGTTGCGAGCTGCGTGACGGGGGCGCTGAACGGGAGATGGCTGGTCCTTGGGGGGGCTGAACCCCGAGTCAGCCGCAGTGTTTGCCCTGACACGTAATCCTCCTTGTCTTAAAGGTCACAGTGCGGTATTAATCCTGCCGTATCTACTGTCTCAGAGTTGTGTTTGCATATTACATATATTTCCTGTTTTTTAACTTTCAGCATGTGTTTAAACAGCATAGAGTTAGAATCTTTTGTTTGTTTTTTCGTTTGGCCGAGCGACTGTCCTTTAGGAGTTCTGGGTCCGTATTTGATGTAATCACTAGTATCGTTGGATTTAATTTTACCGTTTGCTGTTCGTTTTCTATTTGTATTATCTGTTCTTTGTTCTCTACTGTCCTGCTTAGTTTGGATGAAATTATTATCCAAAAGCATTCCATTTTATTGCTGCTTATTAGTTATACCTCTATGTTTTTAAAAAATTATTTATTTTTTGTTTATTTAGTTTTGGCTGTGCTAGGTCTCTTGTTGCTACACAGGCTTTTCTTGAGTCTGGGTGAGTGGGTCCGCCCTCGAGTCAGGGCGAGCGGTCTGGTCTCGAGTCGGACGTGCAGGCTTCTCTCTGCACTGGCTTCTCTCGTTGCAGAGCCTGCTCTAGAGCACGGGCTTCAGTATTCCTGGTGCATGGGCGTAGTTGCCTAGAGCCTGTGGGATCTTCCCCGATCAGGGATTGAACCCATGTCCCCTGCAATGGCAGACGGATTCTTAATCACTGGACCACCAGGGAAGCCCTACCTCTGTGTTTTTCTTCTGTTTTCTCTGGAGGCTTACCATACATTTTAAGTTTTCACAGCCTCCTTCAGATAACACTTTCCTGCAGTCAGGTTCCCACATGCGTCACGCTCTTACCTTTTTCCACAGCAGTATTTTCTTTTTCTCTGGCTGCCTTTAAGGCTCTCTTTACCAGCTTCCAGAACATTGTGTGATGAGCCTTACGGTGTTTTTGTTATGTTTCTTCTGTTTGTGGCTAATGGAGCTTCTTGGCTGTCTGAGCCGAGAGATTGGGGAGAAGTCTGGCTAACGTCTGTTCGGTGTCTCTTCTGTCCTGTGCTCCCCTCTGGGAGTGGCATCTCCGTGATGGGACCCTTAGTGCCGCTCTGGGTCGGCCTCCCCTCCGTGTGTGCTCCGTCGGACACGCATGTGGCTACACGAGGGGCTCATGGTGTTTGCTCTGCAGCATGCATCTCAGGTACCCTGTCCGGGGTGGGACCTGGGTGGTAGCTGTGGCCTCTCTTTCCAGCCAACCCAGCGAGTACAAGGTGACAAGGGACAGAAGGGTTAGGGGGACACACCCAGAGCCGAGCCAGGAGCAGCCAAGGCTGGCGTGGCTGTGGCCAGACCCCGCCTGCCCCCCGGTCCCTCCCGTCCTGGAGGGGAAGGGCTTGTTCTGTCGTAATGCAGTCCCTGTCCACCCTCCCCCCTCCCCTGCCCTGTCTCCGAGTCTCCACCAGCACCGAGGGCAGAGCTCACCACTGCTGACCGCCCACCTCGTGTTACGTCAAGAAGGGGTCTGGTTCACTGCAAGGGAAGCCTGGCACTCTGAGCAAGTCCCCACCAGAAGCACTGGCCTGACGGATGGAGGGTCAGTGTCTGCCACCTCAGTGCCAGGGTCGGTCCTAATGGGGTGCCCGTGGCACGTTGGATGTGTGTCGAGCTGGTCTCGGCGGGGCCAACGTCTGTGACACGGGGTGGGGGGGGGTTGGGAGGAGCTGAGGGAAAGCTCTTCTCACCCTCACCTGGTGACCCTGGGGGCCTGTGTGGCTCTGTGTCTGGGGATGTCCTGGCTCGCTGTCTGCTGGACACGTGTCTGGCCTGTGGGACTTGGGGGCCAGGTGGCGCACAGTGGCTGGGAAATGTGAGTGGGGCTGGCGTTGTACTTCTGCAGAAGCATCAGCGTCTTCTCTCTTCCCCGAGCATCTGCCTGGCGGGTCCCAGGAGAGAGGCTACATGGGCATGGGGACGCGGAGATGCGCAGGGTTGGGGGGTGCCTGGGGACAGGGAGTGGGGTCACCTGTCACTGCCCTGAAACTTCTCTGCTACTCCGGGCTTGTCTGTCTTAAGGGCTCAGTTCCCCCGAATGGGATGCTCCTACTTAGGGACACAGTGGAGTCACTGCCCTGCAAGCTTAGGTGGTCACAGCTGTTAGGGGTCCTCCTGCCAGTGAGGCAGCAGGATGGGGTGCTGTTACAGATGCTAATGACAGCAGAGAGGGGGCAGGGGACCCTCTGGGTGCCTCTCAGCTCTTTCCTAGCTGAACCCGTGACTAGTGGAGGCAAGACCACAAAGGCTCCAGGTGCTTTGGAAACAAAATGTGACTCCTTTCTCTTGGGAAAGACCCGACTGGTCAAGGTATGTGGGGACTGTGGCCTGGGGGTGGGGAGGAGGGGAAGGAAGCAGAGAATACCAGCCTCAGCCACACACCAGCCCCAGAAGGCAGGACTGCGGTGCCCTAGCAACTGCCTTCCTGACTGGCATGTGTGTATGTATGTTTGTGTGCCTATGTGTACACATGTATGTACATGCATGTGGGCACATACATATGCATGCACGTGCACACATGTGCACACATGTATGGAAATGAGTGTGTGCGTACATGCACGTGCACGTGTGCACAGGTGTATGTGCACGTGTCCCCGTGCACACAGGTATGCATATGCATGTACGTGTGCACGTGTGCACGTGCATGTCCATGTGCACACATGTACGTGCATGCACGCACGCACCTGTGTATGCATGCGCATGGACGTGCATGCATGTGCACATGCCTGTGTGTACGTGTGTGTGCACATGCACACATGTACCTGCATCTGTGCGTGTGCCTGTGTGTACACGTGCATGCATGTATACGTGTGTGTGCGTGCATGTATGTACACCCCCCTCTTGCTTTACAGTGGGGACGGCAGTGGTAGTGAGTGGGAACTTCACCACCTAGTCTCCCATGTGACAGAGCATCCGATGTCCACTGGCACTAGAACTAAGCAGAGGCGGTGGGACCCCACTTTCTCCGAAGTGAAGTGAGCGAGTGGAGGAGGGGTCATGACATCATGGGAGTCACTGTCTCACAGGGAGGTCAGGATGGACACTGCGTGGCCGCAGGGATGGACAGTGTGGTCACTGGCCACCCGCTGCTCTCAGCAGAACCCTGTGTTCACGACTCACGACGTTCGGCTTTTGGGGCTGCAGTACCTCAGCTCTTCCTTCTATTTCTAAATCCTTTACTGAGTCGATGGGCCCGAATTCAAGATCCCTGCTGGTCTCTGCTCAACAGCGTGTGAGGAAGGTATGGGTTTCACTGAGAAAGAACAGAAACTGACACCACAGGTCTGCAAACAGCCTGGGAGGTTGAGTTCTGGGAAACGTCAGCTGCTGTCTATGTGAGCATGAAATATCCAGACACTCCTGTTATCCAGAAAGTGTTTCCTACGGAGTTTCAATGACTGTGCTTTCCCAGCCTCCTAGAAAAGCAGCAAGAAACCATGCAGACGGTGCTCCTGTGACAGGCTGAGTCACGCCTGCTGTTGCCTTTCTAATAAAAAAACACACATAACAAAATGCAATCTCAAGCATTTAAGACGCTATGTTTTATTCGTTCTATTGAAAACCTCTGGCTGTTTTGGAGCTGCCCATTCCCTCCCCCACCCCCAGCACCCTGTGGGGCCCCTGCAGGCGGTGGGCCCCTCGCAGCTCCTGGTCCCACCCAAGGGGGATTCACCCCTGAGCTCTGTACATTCACAGCTCTGAACCCACGGCCCTAAGTCACTACGAAAGAGAAAAGAGAATCAGGAGGAACAAACATCCATTCAGGGTCTGTTTATCAGAGATTTTTTCCTGAAAACGCATAGCAGCGTTTCATTCAAAACCCCTTCATCCACAGACGCGGGCCGAGGCCCCTGCTCAGAACATCTCGGCTCGTTCACCTCCTTCATGGCCGGGCGCGGGGCTTTGTCTTGTAAAGATGAACCTTCATGCACTCTATGGTCATGACCTCAGTCCTGTTTGCTGCCAAGTCTGTGCTAGAAGTTCTGTGTCCTACAGGCCAGCGCCCTGGAATGATGTCCGGTGCCCCCTGCCCCACACGGGGCGGGAGGGGCTCTGGAATGAACGGAAGTGAAGGGGGTTTCCTTTCCTGACGCCTGTCCTTCTGTCTGTCGACATGTAGGTCTCCGAGCCTCAGGAAGTCAGTAAATATTTGTTCTGCAATTCCAGCTCTGGTGGCCACTTTCCATGGCCCTAAGACAAAATCCAATCGCCTTGGAAATTAAAAAAAAAAAAAAAAAAAAAATCCCAAACAAACCCAGAAGCTTTGCTCCAGAAACACACTGTGTGGTTGTCATTGTGCTTTGAGGACACGTTTCTAATCATGTCCTGAGGAAATGAATCAAGGTCATTTCGTGAGCGTGAAGGAGGCCCCTGGAGCCCCTCCCTGAGCCCGGAGCTGCTGCCCCCCACCTCCGGGCATAGACAGGGACCCCAGCCCCCAGGTCTCCCTGAACCCCACCACCTGCTCCCCACACCTTCCTTCCCTGAGGCTCCCCTGGCTCCTGATACCCCGGGAAACCTGGGGCAAAGGAGGGTGCTGGGGGGAGTCAGCGGCTGGCGGAGCCTCCTGGGGACTGACTGTGCCCTCAGGGTGCCAGCCGGGGAGACAGGAGCCCCCGCCGGCTTCCACCGCGGCCGGACTCCCCTCCCCACGCTCTGGGCTCTGGTCCCAGCCTGCACTCGCTTAAGTGGATCCGGTCACCCCGAAACAGAAACCCCAAGCTGGTGTAAGAGCAGCGGGGCTGAAGAGGGCTGAGGCGGCAGCAAGGCGGCTCCGGACGGGGCGCCTGTGGCTCCCCAACGCAGGGGCGGGGCAGGGGGGCTGCCCGGATGGAAGGGGCTGGAGAGAAGGTCAACTCAAAGCCCCAAAGAGCCCCAGGATCTACCAAAAAAGGGCCTATAAATAAATATCCTCCGACCCTCAAAGGAAAACGAAGTAGAAAAACGATTCTCTTCTGGTAAAAAAAAGGCTGAATGTTTCCTGAAGTATCTAAATGAAGTTTACAAAAGACTCATGAGCTCCTGCAAATATAGAAACGTTTAAAAATCCGACGGCGGCCCCGCCCGCGGACTCCGCGGAGGGCGGCGGAGACTGTGCTGGAATCGACACGCGGGCGGGAGTCACACCTTCAAGTGCCCGTGGAGGCCGCCGGCCCGCACTGCCTGGACCGGACCGGAGGGCCCGAGGGAGAGGATGGGGGCAGAGCCGAGGCTCGAGGTGAGGACAAAGCAACTGAGGGGCCCCGAGCGCCGCCTGGAAGCGGGCGGAGCGGCCCCCGCGAGCTGCTGCGGCTTTCCGCCCAGGACCCGGCCCGAGGGCAGGGCACAGGCAGCTCGCGCGGGAGTGTGAGGCCGGCTGAGCACAGGCCTGCTCTCTCCAGACCCTTCCGCCCTAGTCCAGCTTCTTGCGAACAGGCTCCGTCCCAGTGGCCGAGTTTTCGGGGCTGAAGTCGGCGCAGAAGCCGTTGGGGGTGGGAGCCGGGGGCGTCCGGGCGCAGCTCCGGGGGCGCGTCTGCTCGGGGTACAGGTATTCCTCCGCGAAGTCGGGGTTCGCTTCCGCGAACCTCTTGAAGTCGGCTGGAGAGACACGGGCACCTTGGTTTAGAGCGTGGGGGGCAAAGGTCTCCAGCCTGGCGTCTCTCCGGGCGCCCCCCTCACACCCAGGGGCGTCTTGGGATCTATGTGCACGCCCAGGAGGATCGACGTGCACGCCAAGGAGGCCCCGCGCGTTTTTTCTGTGGCGCTCCAGTCACCGCGGAGACCTGGGCGGCCGCCACGCAGCCTCGGCCACGCCCTTCCGGGAACTGAAGGCTCAAGTCCGTGGTGTGTCCTGAGTGCTCAGTGTCCTGAGACGGACTCGGCTGTGCCCTGGGGACACCCAGTGCAGGGTCCCCCTGAGCCCTCGCGGGGCCTGTGCTGTGTCTCCCGGTGACTCTGAGACCTGGCTTCTGGGTGGGGGACGCCCTGGGGCTTTGCTGGGGGTGCCCTGGGGGCTCGGCGATGCTCTGAGCCCCAGGTCGGGGCGCCGCAGGCTCCAGGCGGCTGCAGAGAAGCGCCCGTGCTCCCTCGGGCGGCAGGAACAGCCTCCATAGGGTCTGCAGTCTGGGGGCTCAGAGCAGCGGTAGCCCTGGCTCCCCGCGGCCCCTTTACCGAAGGCGTGCACACCCAAAGCGAGGCGTGGCGGCTCCTCCTGACATTTGGATGTGATTTTAAAACACAGCCAAACAAGGTGACCTTTCCTGAGCAAACTCAGCGCTCATCTCAGGGAGATTACGGCTCATCCTCTGATGAGCCGGCTGCCCTCGGGGCTCCTGCTGCCCTCGTCAGGGTGGATTCCCGCCCGAGGCGCGCAGCCGTCAAGTGCCAGGGCCAAGCCCCCCGGAGAGGAGGTGCCCTAGGAGTCAGGGCGGAACCCCTCCTGGCCCCAGGGGCCCTGATCTCCGCCCAAAGGCAGCCCCTGGGGAGGGCGTCTGCTTCACTGCCAGACAGACCATGCAGTGAACCACCGCACAGAGGAGACTGGGAGCCCTGCCCCAGCCCTGCCAGGCCCCAGGTGGCGCAGGGGAGCGGGGCGCCCCACCTGGCACGGGGGTGTCCTCCCCGGCTCCCGGCCACTCACCAAACGCGATCCTGCCCTTCCGCTCTTGGTCTATGGCCCGGAAGAGGTCGGTCACTGTCAGCTCCGCCACCCCCAAGGCCGTCTTGAGGATGCTGGACAGGGCGTGCTCCTCGACGCTGCCGTCCTGGGACCCAAACATCTGCGGGGCAGGGCGGGCGTCACCCAGAGGCCTCCCCTGCCACACAGTCCGCGGCTGTTCCGCTCTCAGGCTGGGCAGGAGCCCAGGTCCACGACCCAGCCCTCGGGCCTTGAACTCCCTGCTCTTACGTCTTAAATCCACCAGACACGGTGCTATGGACACTGCATTGCAATGGCCTGGCGTTCGGCCGTTGCCTGCGAGGTGCCCACTTCAGACGTCCCCCTGGGTGAACACACCACAGCCGTGACCTGTGGTCACTGGCAAACCGCAGGGTGAGGAGCAAGGCCGGCCCCCAGCCCCCAAGGTCCCCTTCCAAGGAGCCCTGGTGACCCACTCAGTGGGCCACCGCAGTGATCCCCTCTCCCCTCCTTCTCTAACTTTCCCCCTTCTGCTTTGAATTCACCGCCGAAGAGTGAACCCCGAAGCCCCAGGCCCCACCCTCACCCCCCCAAAGGCAGAGCCCAATCCACTCTCTGCCAGTGACCTTGCTATGCGGGGGCGCTGTGGGCCCTCCAGGACCTGTGAGTGACAGGCCTGTCCTCTCAGGGGTCCCTGACGGTCATCGCTGCTGAAGCCTTGCAACCACAGTGAGGCCACATGGGCCGGTGCACCCACAGCCTTGGTTACCACCGGGCTGAGACCCACCCGCAGCCCCTGTCCCTGTGCGGCCCACCTTCCCAATGCCGCCCCTCTCACCCGGTTCTGGAGGAGGCCCCCTGGCCCCCCGAGGCTCTGGCAGAGCTGGGGGCTGCCCACCCCCGTGCCTCCTGCGGGCTCCGCTCCCCACTCTGTGACCTGGGGGCCCCCAGGCCCAGCTGCTCCCTGACCCCATGACCTCTGGAGTATCCACTCAGTCCTCCTGCCTGGAGCCGGGCTCCCCAGGGCAGGACACCTGCTCCCCGGGTCGGGCAGAGCTCAGGCCCCACCCGGCACCCTGGGGGGCTCACTGAATTCTGTCAGCAAGACGAGCCGGCCACCTGCACACACAGCTTTCCGGAAGTGGGAAACCTGCCACCAGGCGCTTCCAGCAGCCTCCACCAGGTTTCCGTGTTGGGGGGCTGCCTCCACTGCCTCCGGGGCCCAGCCCGCTCCCCGTCCCCGGCCTGGGGCTATGGGGTGGACAGCTCCCGAATCCCCTCGTATCTCGCTTCCTCTTTACGGTTGTCAAACCAGGTTATCTGCAGACAGACCTCTCTCATAGGCTCCAGAGCCCCACAGTCCAGCCCAGCCCGTGGGCGCCTCCCACCCACCAGCGCTGAGACGCTTTGGGGAGACGACCGGGCCTGAGGCCTGAATCTGTGATGCCAAAAGTGAGGGGACCTGTCTCTACATCCAGAGACGACCCTGCTGTCTGTCTGAGAAAGGCCAGGAGCCACCGGGGCTCCCCCCTTCACCTTCCTGAGCTGATGGTGTTTGCACCACGACCCTATCTGCAGGTCACATGATGATGACCATAAAGAAAGCTGGGCGCCGAAGAACTGATGCTTTTGGACTGTGGTATTGGGGAAAACTCTTGAGAGTCCCTTGGACTGCAAGGAGATCCAACCAGTCCATCCTAAAGGAAATCAGTCCTGGGTGTTCATTGGAAGGACTGATTTTGAAGCCGAAACTCCAATACTTTGGCCACCTGATGCAGAGAGCTGACTCATTTGAAGAGATTCTGATGCTGGGAAAGATTTACGGCAGGAGAAGGGGACGACAGAGGATGAGATGGCTGGATGGCATCACCGACGCCATGGACATGAGTTTGGGTAACCTCCGGGAGTTGGTGATGGACAGGGAGGCCTGGCGTGCTGCAGTCCATGGGGTCGCAAAGAGTTGGACATGACTGAGCGACTGGACTGAACTGAACTGACAGCAATAGAGAAAGAGGAAACGAGGGACCCAGAAGTACATTACGCTGCCCGCGAGTACCACTCTGGGGAAGCCCCAGGTCAGCACGGGTCTCTGGGAGCCTGAACTCCACGGTAATGCTGCATCTCAACCATCGGCCCGGAAGGACTGTGACCAGCACGTGAGGAAGGCACAGGCGCGTCTGCACCCTGGGCAGGGCACCTCGCAGACCCCCGGGCAGGGCACCGTGCAGATCCCCCAGGCAGGGCACCTCGCAGACCCCCTGGGCAGGGCACCTCGCAGACCCCCCGGGCAGGGCACCGCGCAGATCCCCCGGGCAGGGCACCTCGCGGACCCCCGGGCAGGGCACCTCACGGACCCCTCGGGCAGGGCACGGTGCAGAACCCCCACACCGCGTCTCGGGGCCGCCTGCCCGCACCCGCTGAAGCGCGCCACAACCCTGGTCTGCGGGTGGGGACGGAGGAAGAGCCTGTGAGTCGTCAGCGTCAGGTGGGGCGGCCCGTCCACATGAGCAGCACACGCGGGCGCCCTGTGGGGACACCGGACACGGGGCTGCCCACTGTCTGGGGGGCCCAGGAGGGGCGGTTCTTGCAGGGGAGGCCATCATGGAGAAGCACCGGGAGCCTCGGGGCAACTGCACAGGCGGCCCTGCCCCCGCCGGCCGGTGCGCCTGGATCTGGGTGGGCGCCCTGGCGTTCATGGTCGTGCTCGGCGGCTGCACTGAAAGCAGGTCGCCCGCCCCCCACCAGCCGCCATCTTAACGGCAGATTCTACCCAGTGGTGTCCGTGCAGCTGCTGCTGGGCCGCCTGCCGGGGCGAGGCTGGCACAGGGGCGATGAGCCCCGAGAGGTGCCTGCCGAGGCCGGAGGACGCGGGTAGGCTTTCCGGCCTGGGTCCACCAAGCTCTGATGCCGCCCGTTAATGCCTCTGCTGTGACTAGCAGAAGCCACCCTGTGCCGTGGGGGACCCTCCCAGCCGTGGGGAGGTCTGCTGGGGCTGGAAGGCAGAGGCGGCGTTCTCCACCCCTGAGGGACAAGGTCCCCTGACCTGCACACAGTAGGTGCCTGTGAGTCTTGCTCATGTGAGCTGTACCTGAGAGATGGAGCCTGTCTCTTGGTGGCAAGGCCTCGCTCCGTCCTGGGGGGCTGACCCCACCAGGCAAGGCCCACCTCGCTCCATCCTGGGGGACTGACCCTGCCGGGCAAGGCCCGCCTCGCTCTGTCCTGGGGGCTGACCCTGCTGGGCAAGGCCCTCCTCGCTCCATCCTGGGGGACTGACCCTGCCGGGCAAGGCCCACCTCGGTCTGTCCTGGGGGACTGATCCTGCCGGGCAAGGCCTGCCTCGCTCCATCCTGGGGGACTGACCCCGCTGGGCAAGGCCCGCCTCGGTCTGTCCTGGGGGACTGACCCTGCCGGGCAAGGCCTGCCTTGCTCCATCCTGGGGGACTGACCCCGCTGGGCAAGGCCCGCCTCGGTCTGTCCTGGGGGACTGACCCTGCCGGGCAAGGCCTGCCTCGCTCCATCCTGGGGGACTGACTCCGCTGGGCAAGGCCCGCCTCGCTCCGTCCTGGGGGGCTGACCCCGCGAGACCAGCCTTCGGGACCGCTGGGTGGATCTGGGTGGGGCAGGACTCCAGCATGACCCTCTCCCCGCCTCCCAGACTCACTGCCCCCCTCATGAGCAGCCTGGCTCGGAGTCACACTGGGGCAGGTAGCTCTTCAGTCCTGAAGCCCTGCTTCCTTCTGGTCAGCACCCGACGGGGAGGCCATGTGGGGAGAGACAGCCCAGCGGCCCTGCTCGGCACCAGCAGGACTCAGGAAGGGGAGCGGGGACTCTCATCTAGGAGGAGCCGGGCAGAGGCACTTCTGGGCCTTTCTGCAAGCAATGGCTGGTACAAGCTCGTGTGAAAGGAGCTGCCGCACGACTGAGTTCCCCAGCATCCTAAGGGACTATTAAGTGTATCAAGGTCAGACGAGCCTGTGTCTCCCCGACCCCACATGTTAAAGTCGCAGAAGCACCGCACTTGCCTTGAACGCCAGCTGGATGGTGTCCAGGGTCCGGGCCGGCCGGCAGACGACAGACAGGGCGACCACGTACTCGCGCAGGTCCACCTCCCCGCCGCCGCCCTGGGGAGAGACGCCTTCAGCGAGGGCCCCGCCACCTCCGAGGGCACAGGTGGCATCAGGGGTCTTCGAGTGACCAGCTTCAGTTCCCCAACTACAGGCGTGCTGGTCGGCAAACACTGACTTAAAAGCCAGATTTCTATTTGCGTTTGAGAAGCTCAGGAGAAGACACACCAAAAGACAGGTGGCTAGGGAGACGGGCAGCAAAGGCTGGTCTCTCCTTTGCTTCCAAAATCGCCCCCAGGGAAAAACAGCTGTCCCCACCCCACCCCACCCCACCCCCTACCTCATCAAACAGGGAGAACAGGTCCTCCAGCGACTCAGACTCGGGGACCCCCAGCTGCGCCGCGAACTCGGGGAGCGTCACCCTCCTGCCCTGCGTCATTCTGGCGCTTTCTGCGTGCCTGTCCAGATCCTGTTCAAGTTTTTCTGGTTTTAGTCTAAAGAAAAAATATGAGGGGAAGATTGTTTTCAATAAAGTCACGGAATGCTGAAAATGGAAGCTTCACTGTTACGTCTTAAGACCCCGCAAACCATGAAGGTGATTCCGAGATGGAGCATCAGTCAGTCCTCGGGAAGAGGGGCTCTTTTGGAAGCCCGAGGGCCGACTGTGCCCTCCGCAAGCGCTGGGACCCTGTGGCGTGCGGGCCCACCCGGGGACAGGCCCTCCCAGGATGCGGGGCGGGGCTGGGGGGCGGAGAGGCCGTCCATAAGGAGACAGTCAGGCCAGCCATTCAGGGTTTAAGACACCTGTGCGTGGAATGACGCTGGCGTTTGAAAAAAAAAACCCCGAAACCTCAGAAGGAGCACCGTTAATTGTCTCAGCTGTCCTCCGCCTGCGACCTCCGGGCTGTCATCAGTGCCCAGGCGGGGCCCACACGAAACCTGTGCCCGCTGAAAGGTCTCACTCCTTTGCCCCAAGTGCCCATGAGACGGCCGTCCCGACTCAGTGCCCACGAGCAAAGGGCCAGGGGACTCACCCCAGGCCCCGGAGAAGCCTGGCAAACTCCAGAAGACAGGTGTCAGCGGGGAGACGGAGCTGGCCTTCCGCCAGGGCCAGCTGGCAGTCCTCGAACGTGTAGTCCGTCACAGCGACGCCCAGGGCCCTGCGGGAGAGGACGGGCCGGGTCAGCCGCCCCCAGGGCAGCAGGGTGACTGTCCCAGGAATGCAGCGGCCAGACAGCGGCGTCACACGCGAAGGCCCCGAGTCCTGGCCCTTCTCGCTCCAGGCTCAGCTCTGATGGCAGAGAGCCATGCGACAGTGACGCCTGCCGAGTCACACGCCCTACTTCCTGCTCTGGGACCCGTGGGTGCAGCGCCCTGAAGTGGTCTGTCCCCCGAACGTGTGCGTTTTTAATAAGAGACTGCCCTCCGCACGACCCAAGCTGTCTGCCCTGTAAGTGGTGCTTCTGCTTAGGTTTCCATGTTCTGCAGCCTCAGTGAAGCTTAGTTACACATTAAAAGTAGAAGTTGATAAGGATACAGGTGGCGTTCAGGGTGGAGGGGAGTCATGGAGAGAACCAGCTCCCCAAGAACAGGAGTGACCCCCTGGGTGAGACATGGGGCACGGGGGGTGCTGGAGGAACAGGCGGCTTCACCGGCAGAGCCCCGGGCACGTCCGCGCGGCTCGGGGTCTCCTGCTGGCACGCAGCCTCGGGGAGGGACTCGGGGGACAAAGCCCCGCAGCGTCAGAGGGTGTGGAAGCCGGACGAGAGTCTGCACACGCATGAGGGGACCAGCTGCTCTGGGGGGGCCCCCCGCCCCCGACCTAGGAGGCAGGACAGGCAGCGCCCCGTTGAGTCCTCCCACCCAACAGAGAGGGGCAGGCTCGGCTTCCCCGGGCCGTTCCCACCTGCGCGTGATGCGGGGAGAAGCCGCAGGCCTGCCCCCGGCCCTGCTGGACTGAGGCCCCTCCTGTCAGTTCCCCCCAGAAGCCACGTCTGGGGGGCCCTGAGCAGGGTCTGGAGGGAGGAGGGAGCCCCTGACCTCCCCCTGGGCTCCCCCAAGCCTGCAGGATGGGATGAGGGTGCCCGTGGAGCCCACAAACACCCACCACCTCCACGTAGGAGCCTTTAACAGGAGCAGCTGGGCGCTGAGCGCTCTGGATGCCGAGGCATGTAAACCGCTGATGTTTAAAGAGCATATTTCAGGGAGCTCCCAGGTAGCCTAGAGGTTAGGACTTGGCGCTTTCACTGTGGAGGCCTGGGGTCGATTGTTAGTCAGGGAACCAGCCTGTGTGCCAAGCAGTGCAGCCAAAATACAAAATAATGGCAATGATAGTAAGTACCACGCTCGGCACTAAACACAGAGGCTGAACAGCTGACCGCAGACTTCAGTGACTGGGGGCCTGGGGCTGCCCAGCTGCGGGCCAGCCTGGTACCTCTGCAGTTCTGCCCATGAGGGATGGAGCCCGCATCAGCCGCCTTCAGGGACAGGAGGCCGCCCTCGAGGTGCAGGGCACCCTGCTCTCCAGGCTGGCACTGCCCTGAGGTCAGAGGGAGGCAAAACCGGTCATCCCACAGGCTGTCTCAGATTTCACGGAAAACACCCTTCTCCTGACGTTTATGGAAAGTGCATTCATGGTAGGAAATTTACCAGGTATCGAAAACGACCCTGCCAACCCTGTCTCCATAACCGAGTGGGCTTTCACTCGTCTCGGCGGGACAGTCGGCCCTCCGGATCCAAGGCTCCACACCCGAGGACGCGGAGGGCAGCGCACAAGACCACCACACACGAGGCGCTCCAGCCTCCTGGGCTTTGGTCTCTGAGGGCCCTGGACCTAGTCCCTGGCAGGTAGGAGGGCACGGCCGTGGTTCCTGGTTGCCATGGCGATGACCCTGAAGGCTCCGTTCCGCGGCCGCTCAATTCCCCTTAAGAGCATGCAGTCTGGCCATGTGGGGATGGGAGCCAGAGCCACAGCAGGAGGTCCAGAGTGTCCCCGGGCCGCCTGCAAGGCCTGTGGGACCCTGGGTGGGACCCTCATGGTTCTGGAATCCTCCTGCACCCGTGAGGCAAGAGGAGACCCCATGGGTATCTGTCCTTTCCCACTGGGCCGATACAAACTGTGTGACAGCATAAGTTTCCTTAGGGCACATATTCAAGATTTTTAATAGTTAATTTACTTGAATATAAACTAAACAACAACAAAAAAATCACATGCAAACTGTCAGGCCTTTGACTCTGTGGACAGTGTATCTGTCCAGCAGTTGGTCAGGGTCACTCACCGCCCTGACTACCCAAAAGGTGAGAGTCGAGTGCCTCCTGCTGCCCGGCGGCTCTGTCCCAGAGTCAGTGTTGGGGTGGGGTGGGGCGTGTCCCCCCCAGACTCTGCTCCCAGCACCAAGGCTCTGAGGCATGTGGGCAGACCGAACACCTCTGGGATGAGGCTGCCGGAGCCTGAAACCAGCCGGGAGCCGCAGGGAAACTGAGGGGGGGATGCTCCTGGCTGCAGGCACGCCATCACATAAGCGACACAGGATTAAGTGCACAAAACCCACGCTCAGCAGAGGAAGAACCTCAGTAATGCTCTTGGGGAGGGCAGCCAGGACGTGCCGGCCCAGGCCCTCCAGCGCACTCTTGCTCACGGTCCCGCTGCCTGTCTCCACGGGGCACGCACAGACACAGCCCCGCAGGCACTGCTGGCTCACAGGCAAGGCTGCAATGCAGAGAATTCGGGGGCAGCGACCCGTCCTCCGAAGGCTGAACAAGCAGAGGCATCCTCCAGCGGGACCGGGAGACAAAGTGCGCGGCCAAGCACAGTCTGGCTGACGCTCGGCCAGGCTGGTTCAAACCCAGCTCCCCCCGCTGCCGGCTGGTCTACAGCGAGGCCAGGACACCGGCGGACAAGGACACCGAGTAATGAGTGCCTGGCGAGGCCAAGGGCACTGGGGCGTCCAGGGAACCCCCACCCGGTTGCGCTGGGGGCGGGGCGGGCGCGGGGCTCACTCACTCTGCCATCACACGGCGCACGTTCCTGGCGTACAGGGCGGGGTCCCTCTTCTCCTCCTCCGAGGGCGTGTACACGGGGAGGAACTGCGGACACAGAGAAGCCGGTCACCTGCAGGAGCGGACTCCCCCCGCCCCGCCGCCGTCACCACAGCGCGACCTCCACCCTGGCAGATCAAGGGCGGTCAGGGCACCTTCCACAGGAACTGTCTTTGGGGCTGTCACTCCTGCTCAAGCAGGGGCACACGTGTGCACACACAGATGCACACACCCACACGTGTGCACACTCCCAAACCCCCTTGCCTCACCAGGAGCACCACTCCCTCGATGCCGGAGCCAGGGCATGGAGCGGTAACTTCACCCAGGGGCTCAGTCTTTAGATGCAGAAGAATCAAACATGTGCTCCCGTTTCTCACGGTCTCAGTTCTGTGTTTCCTGTGAGAGGCTCTCAGCAGCTTTTGGACAGCTACTGTATTTGGAGGGCAGGGTAAATCGCCCCAGGAACTCGGGTGTCTGTGTGACTGAAGCTCACACAGTGCTTTATGCACGTAAGGCCCACACCTCGGGCCAGGCTCCATTGCAGAAAAGGAAAAAAACATCACTGCACCCTTTTAACACGGATACTCAAGAATACAGGAATGCCCGCCACCCTATCCACTCTCATCAGATAAGTCTGGTCTCTCACTCACTGCTACCTTTCTAAAAACTCTGCAAGAGCAACAGCTCCTCCTCAGCACTGGCGCCTTGTAGGGGTGACACAGGAAGGAGTTCAGAGCGACGTCACAAAGCCACACAGTTTCAACTCTTAATTAGGAGCCAGTGTAAAACAGGGCGTCCTCCCCAGAGTCTCGCCCCGCTGCTGCCTTCCGCCACCAGCAGATGAGCCACAGCAGACGTGCTGGGCTGTGGGCCGGCCGCCCCTGGACTCGGGCCACGGCCCTTTCAGCTCAGTCCTTTACTCAGTGGCTTATTTCTAGTGAAAAGCCTGGCTGAAGGCCGGGACCACGCGTAAATCCAGCCTTACTCTGCAGCGTTTACTGGAAGGTCTCTGGGGTCACACAGAGTCGGACACAACTGAAGCGACTGAGCAGCAGCAGCAGCAGCAGCAAATGAAAAGCTTTACGTTGCGTAAGACCAGCCTTTCATTTATCAGATGTAGGAGTAGCAAGTGAATTCCACTTTTAAGAAAACAGACTATTCCTCATCTACTCGATTAAATTTACAGGCTGCATGAATGTGGCATGTTTGAGCAGAGAGGACGGGTACTGGGACTTTGGAGATGGGCTGGAGACTGGCCGGCAGTCCGCCTGTCTGAGCGGGTATTCAGCAGAGGACAAGAGTGTGGTAAGTTTGGTAGTACGATGCCAGCTGTGTTAGCATCAGGTGAAAATACAAGCCAAGAGAATCATTAATTGCTTGTGTGCGAACTTTATATGCTCTTAAGCTAAACTAACCATAATAAGGGAACAATGGGCTTAGCTTCCTGTTGAGATTTAAAATTCCATCTGAACGGATAAAAGGTCATACAAGAGACACAAAGTGACGGAACCACTGGGAAGCCCTCTAAGAAGCCATGAGAAACGGAGCGTTCAAAGCAAGACAGATAACCTGTAACCTTGTAGAGATACCAGCAGGATGTTGTGTAACATCACGTCCACAGAGATCTGATATAACACTGCATCTGTGTAGACGTCAACCTGGTAACACGCTGCCCATGGAGGCCCTAACGGGGCATAGGTAGCATTCATCGACACACACGGCCCGACACCGTGAAACATCGCGCCAGTAGAGACCCCGCAAGACGCGCACGCCGCATCTAGACAAACCTCAATTTCCACTTGACTGTGAAACTGGCACAGGGTGAGCCACAGGATTTTCAACCTTAAACATGAGCAGATTTACAGCATGGTTAAGTCTCATTCGCTGCAGCTCTGAAGCCGAGTCTCCACGCCCCGCTCCCCTGCAGAGGGCACCCCTGAGCAGGCCGGTCTCCGGGAGGCGCTGAGCCTTCCTGGACCCAGCCCTGAGGACTAGGCCGAGCTCATCAGAGACGCCCATGCCTGCCTGCTGTGGCCCAAGGCCGCAGCCCTGCTTGCCCTCCAGCTCAGGACGGCTCGTCTCCGCAGCATCAGGGCCCTCCAGGCCCCCCAGGCCTGAGGTCATGGCACCCCTCCCAACAGCCACCTCTTCATGGCCCGCTCTAAGCCTAGCTGGCCAGGACCCTGAAGGACCCCTTTCCCAGACCCTCTCCCAGCTTCCCCCTGGCTCCTCATCTCCCACTCCAGCCTTGGTGATGCCACCCCTGCCACTCAGGCATGCCAGGGGCCCTGGGAGGACCACCCCGCCCCCAAACACCAGCACACACGCCGGCACCTGGGCCCCCGTGTGCCCCTGCAGCTGCAGGGGTGGGGGCCCCACGCGCCCCCTTCCTTTCCAGGGTCAAGCTGTGCACTTGATCGCTGAGTGGACAAGACACAGGCGAGAAGAGGAATTCGTTCCCCTCCGGCTGAGGGAGGACCATCAACTTCAGTCCCGGGATCCTGGGTGCAGGGAAGGCTGCCTCATGCAGCTGGACTCCTTGGACTGAACTGAACTGCTGGCTGGCGTGGCGACCCCTAAAGTAAGCAGCTCGGGGGCCCCTGGAGGGGAGGACAGGGCGGGCTCTGACTTACGCTCCCGGGCCTTGCCACGTCCACGTGATGGTGTCCTGGGGGCAGGAGAGCAGCCGTGAGTCCCCACAGAGCCCCTCGTCCCCACAATCCCCCTCCTCCCAGGGCCGCCCAGTGCCCTGCTTCAAACGAGCTGACAGAACAAACTGAAGAGGGAGAAATCTAGAGCTCTACAGGCTGGTGACGGATCCTCATTCTCAGAAACCGGCCAAGGAGCGCACCTCTTCAGAGCCGTAAGGACGGCTGCACCAGCCCACGTGGCTGCCGGCTCTACAGGCGTTCAGGCCCCGGGTCTATCCACACCAGCAGGCACAGGCTCAGCATACAGACCTGGGGCCCATGGACCCGGCTCGGAAGCAGGGGCGCCGAAAGCCTCTGGGGCCCACAGACGTCAGAGGGATCCCAGCGTGTCTGTGCCAGCCCCCGCCCCCGCCATGCCCCATCATGCCGAGGCTCCCGAGGAAGCTCGGTGTGGCTTAGTCTCGGTTTTAAAAGGTCCCGAGTGTGAGCGGGCGGCAGAGAGGCTGAGGAGACGGGGGTCTCACACCAGTGGGCCCGGCTCAAGGACGGGCCAGGACTCTGTGACCCACGAGAGCAGGGCTTCAGGAGCGAGTACGGGGGGACACTCTGGAACACTCGCTGGACCTGTGTGCCCGGGAGAACTCACTCACCAGTTTGTTCGGGTACCGCAAAACCACAGGCTGGACGGGAACCCCCGGGATGAAGGCACCTGTGGAGGGAGGAGGGACACCTCTCGTTTCCGCAGTGGCACGTCCCCCGCCCGCACGGCCCGGCTGGGTCTCGGAACAGAGTGGGCTTCCCGGTCAGAGGCCATTGGGCGCCGGCCGTGGACACCCCGTGCCGGCCACGGACACTCAGACCAAACCCCAGGGTCGCAGGAGACAGACAGGAGAACACTCCGGGCCAAGGCACTCTGCCGGGGGTGAGGGGCTCCTCCACCTTCTTGCAGAGAAAGAGAGATAACTAAGACACTACCTACCAGGCTTGAAGGTGATTAAGCAGGTCCTATTGGTACACGTGCCTTCTGGAAAAATCATTATCTTGAAATGAGAGGAAAAAAAAAAAAATCAGCATCAAAGTGCAGGTTCAGGGGCCAACTTCCCAACCTGCTAATTCTGGGCCCGATGTGGTTCAGGCACTTCAAACACATTCAGTGGAGAAAGGTGAGAGGCAGACAGAAGCGTCATGAACCCCCTCTAACTGCTGGTTTTACTAAACTCTGGAAATGACAGAAATACAAACAGCAGGCACCTTCTGATAACGGGACACGCGGTGCCCACTGGAGCCGCCGCGTGGGCCAGACATGGGCCAGCCCACGGGCACAGGCAGGACAGGGGCGCGCGGGCGGGGAGCGTGAGGCTGAGGACGGGGCCTCGTGGGCCGGGGCCAGGCCCACAACGCAGACACCCTCGGAACCAGCAGCGGAGTGAACACCCTGTCACCGGGATCTCCCGTCTCTCGGACTCGTACCGACTTCGGGCAGGGGGTGGAAGCTAACTTCCCCCCTGTGCTGGAAAATATTAACACCCTGTCACCGGGATCTCCCGTCTCTCGGACTCGTACCGACTTCGGGCAGGGGGTGGAAGCTAACTCCCCCCCGTGCTGGAAAATCCCGCCCATAGGCTGCTTTCAACCCCGGGCCCTGGAGGAAAGACCAGCTCCAGGGGGCTGGGTCCAACCCTGGGTCGGGCAGGTGAGCGGAATGGAGGAGGGGGGTCATGCCATTCTTGTGGGGGTGGCAGCCGGGACCCTGGAAGCACAGCCCCCCAGGGGCTGCCCATCCATGGGCAGGGGGCCCACCAGCAAGGCCGTCACTGTTTTCTGAGCAGCCAGAACCCAGAGAGTCCTGTGGGGCTCCAGCTTCTCAAGGCGGCTCAACAGAAAAGAAAAACTAGGTATGTAAAAAGCAGGGGTCACACCACACCCACGCTACCGCTGGGTGAGGACTCTGCCCCACAGCCCAGGCCAGCCTTCCTGGGGCCCCAAGGGAACCGAAGCGTGCCAGGCAGGCTCGAGCTTTGAGAAGCAAGGGGATGCAGCCCTGTGCAGCATTCGGACACCGCTGACCCCGGAGCCAGGCCAGCCCGCTAGTTCTGACGCAGAACTTAAAAGATTACTTGGGAACTTCAGATGCATGTGAAAATTATTTTCCCCCATTTCTTATTTTAAAATGCCAGAACCAAAAATACCTGATATATAAGCACATTTTTGGATTTGCATTTATCAAAAATAATATGAAACACAGTGTCTCCAGGGAAGCCAAGTTCTGGCCCTCAGGGCTCCATTTCCCCTCTGACCCCCACGTTCATGCCTTTCAGAATAAATCCACACAGGACAGAAGCAAGGCCGCCCACCTGTGGCCACTTCCCTCCAGACTGTGCCCGCCTCTTGATTTCCTCCACTGTCTTCCTGCGGGAGTCCTGGTCTGTCCGGGACACGAACACCGGCCGGATGTACTTTATCAGAGCTGAAAGAGAGGGCGGGGTGCTTGTGGGGGGTGGGGCCGATGGGCACTGCCCGTGGTGCGGTGACCCCCCCAGAGGTTCCCCGTGGGTGCCGACCACAAGGGATAAGGGACAGCACTGAAGTCTTAGAGGACGGCTGGGAGCCCCCCACCTGCGGGACCACCCATGACAAGTCAGGAGAGAGAGACAGGGCTGACCCGCCGGTCACCTGTGTCACTGGGGGAAGAGCCAGAGAGCCCAGGGTGCCTGGCTGACCTCCCCAGGCCCGCAGGTGACCTCCCCGGGCCCGCGGGTGACCTCCCTGGGCCCGCGGGTGACCTCCCCGGAAACGTGGGGGACCTCCCTGGAAACGCGGGTGACCTCCCCGGGCCTGCGGCTGACCTCCCTGCGTCTGTGGGTGACCTCCCCGGGCCCGCGGCTGACCTCCCAGGGCCTGTGGGTGACCTCCCTGGGAAACAGGACTTCTGCAGATATGGCCAAGTCAAGATGAGGTCACGCTGCACGGGGTGGGCCCTGTTCAGGGACTGGTGTCCTCTTAAGGAGGACTGATGGCCAGGTGACGATAGAGACAGGGACGCGGGGACACGGCCACGGCCGGGGTGGGCCCAGGAGGGCAGGAACACTGGATGCCGGAGGGGCGCCTGCGACGGGTTCTCCTTCAAGACCAACCTGCTGACACCTGGGCCTTTCACTCTGGCCCCCAGAACAGTGAGAGGATATGCATTTCGGTTGTTTTAAACCCCAGGCTGTGCGATGCTTGGTCACCACTGAGGACACAGACACCCCCTTCTTAGGAATTCCCTGGGGTCCAGTGGTGAGGATTCTGTGCTTTCACTGCTGAGGGCATGGGCTCAAGCCCTGGTCAGGGAACTACAGCCCTGCAAGCTGCGTGGTTAAAAACAAAAGAAACAGAGACTCCGTTCTTAGCCCCCAGCAAGTGTGTGTGTGTGGGTGTGAGGCGGGGGACGCTCAGGACTCCCACGACCACAGCTGACGGCCACAACCAACACGCTGGTCCTTGAATAAGCATTTAAAGGTGGGAAGATACTTCTTAGGAGAGAAAACTCTGACCTGATGGCACGCGGAGGCCGTGGCACTCGGTTACCCTCCGGGCTGGTGAGGCCGCAGTAGTGGGTGTCCACCTGCTCTGCCCCAGGCCCAGTCCTCACTGGGCCCAAGATGGGCTGTGAGCTGCTTCTCTGAGCATTTTGCGACTTGTAAACAATAAAATTTCATGACCTTTATTTCCTGGAGGTCTTACAAAAGCGAAAAGAGAACGTTTTTAAGAATACAATTCTCCCAGCTGGATCCACGGCGCTCAGAAAATCGAAGCAGCTCTCAGTGACACTTTGTCCTGTCTGCTTTTTCATGCAATTGAAACGATTTCCTCCTTCCTCACGGATTATTCCTGACGCTACTAAAAAGGACCATGAGGAGATAGGGACGTTTGGTGGAACCACCCGGAAGATTGAGGCAGGGGAGCCCACCAACCAGTAGAGCCCAGCAACTACCCTCCGGGACAGATACTGAGCTAGCCCCAGCTTCCAGCGCTTCTGTGAGCTAAGGGAGCGCTGTGACACCTCACAGTTGAGGGTACTTGTAATATCAGAAGAAATCATAACACAGAGGTCAAGGTCCAGGGCCTAGTTCGCGCGGGTGGGACCTGTGATGTGTCTACCGTCATGTGACCTGGACCAGCCAGCAGGGCGGGTGTCAGTGCTCCCAGGATGGGGGGCGGCTCAGTACTCCCACCACGATGGGGGGCAGTCTCCCAGCAGGATTGAGGGGGTGGGGCTCACTGACTCCCTGCAGGAATGGGGGGGCTGATCACTGTGACAGGGATGAGGGGACTGGGGGGGGTCACTCCCCCAGCAGGATGGGGGTCACTCTCTCCAGCGGGATGGGGGTCACTCCCCCAGCAGGATGGGGGTCACTCTCCCAGCAGGCTGGGGCCCACTCCCCCAGCAGGATGGAGGGTCACTCTCTCCAGCAGGATGGGGGTCACTCTCCCAGCAGGATGGAAGGGGTGGGGCTCACTGACTCCCTGCAGGATGGGGGGCGCTGATCACTGCCACAAGGATGAGGGGACTGGGGTGGGGGTCACTCCCCCAGCAGGATGGGGGTCACTCCCCCAGCGGGATGGAGGGTCACTCTCCCAGCGGGATGGAGGGTCACTCTCCAGCAGGATGGGGGTCGCTCTCCCAGCGGGATGGAGCGTCACTCTCCAGCAGGATGGCGGTCACTCTCCCAGAGGGATGGGGGTCACTCCCCCATCAGGATGGGGCCCACTCCCCCAGCAGGACGGGGCCCACTCCCCTAGAAGGATTGGGGGTCACTGCAGCAGGATGGGGGGTCACTCACTTCCCCATATAGGGATGTCTCTGCTCTCTGCCTTCATCACGACGGAGGACATCGTCATGGTGACGGGGATGGCGTCGAAGTAGGAGGAGTGTGGAGCCAGGGTGAGGATGGCAGCCTCGGTGGGCGGTGCCCGCCGCCCCTTCACGGCCACGTGGTGGAAGCCGCCGGCGAGCCACATGGTGCGCATGATGGCCCTGAGCAGCACGTCCACGACCCTGCAACAGACACGCGGCCGTCGGGACAGCGCCTTGTGGCCCACGCCCGTCGGGGCGACACCGACCCCAGATGGTGCCAGCACCCCTGTTCACGGGCAAGGGCACCCGTGACACCGGAGACGCAGAGCTTTTCCAGGGAGCGGGGCTGGGAGACAGATCTACAAGGGCAGGGGCCCGCCCTCCCCCCACCGTCCTCCCTTCGTCACACTGTAGACACCTTAGACTCAGGCGTGTGGGCAGAGGAGGAAGGTCCGAGACCCCAGGGCAGGCATCAGAAGAGACGTGGAAGAACCCACCCACGTCAGTACATTACGGAGCCAGGTGCTCTGAGATCATCCAGAGAACAAGAAAAAGAAAGCATGTGTGAAAATCAATTGTCTCCTGCAGAAATACCAGCGCCCCAGAAAGGCTGGAAAATGGAGAGGGAATCACCCAGAACATGCCGGAAAAAGCCCAGACGGAACCATGAGACACGAAGAAAACAGCTTCTCAGACTGAAGGAAGGCACAGGTCCCGGCACCATGTCAAGGCGCTGACCACAATGTATTTTGTTAAGAAAAAAAAAAATACTCATGCAATCTCCTTTCCAAAGTTTTCCAATTTCCAACAACAAAGACTTCAAAACTTTCCAGAGAGGAACAAGTGGGCTTCTAGCATCTAGCTGCAGGTAGTCAGCGGCGCGTCACGAAAGCGCTGAGTCAATTCTGCACCTAACCCAACTACCCACCAATGCACAGAGCAGAATAAAGACACTTCCAGACACGAAAGGGGAGTGAGTTCCTTCCGCATATCTTCTTTCTGAGATGAGAATCCGACATTCCAGAAAATCTTGGATGAAAAACAAAAAGAAAAAGCAAACAGGAAGTGCAGACCACGCCTGAGACAGCAGCAGAGGAGGGATGCACCCCGGGTGGGATCAGGGCCCCAGGTCCTGGGGACAGCGACCCCCAGGCCGCGGCGTGGGACCTCAGGGACAAAGAATTTTGAGGCTATGCTCAGGGCTCATCATTCTATTCATAAAAGGCAACATAAAATTGGAAATTCCATAAAACGGAAAAAGACAGTACAGGAAGTAAAGGTCGGACTTCACACAGCAGGCGGACCTGCAGGTGACTTCAAGAAGCCACGTGTGAGGGAAGCCCATGGTGACCCTGACTGCCAGCATCGCCCAGCCGGGGCCCCAGACCCGCCGGCCACCCGGCGCCCCTCAGGGTTGGGTTCTGACCCCGACAGGCCGACTCCTTCCCTGGGTGATGGAAGCCATGGCAGAGCCACACAAGGTGGGTGTGTGTGCCGCTGGGGTACACGCCAGTACACAAACGCTTGCATGCACACGCACACACACTCTCATCTGTACACACTCGTGTACACTCGTGTACATGCACGCATACACTCAAAACGACACTCATTCTCTGTGGACACGAACGCCCAGACCTCCCGTGAAACTACCCCATGTCTCTGCAGGTGGGACACGTCGTGTGCCTGTCTCTCCCTCTCTCTCTCACTCACTCACACACACACACACCACACGCGATGCTTCTGTGAAGTGGGCCGCTGGAACTAAACTTTGCTGTGGTCCACTTATCACCCGATGAGATCAAGTGCATCACTGCAGACAAGAAAAGCCACAGGAGTCAGAACAGGGAAATCCAAGGAGCCCCAGGTCACCTGTGTGAAAAGACAGACTCGGAGGCCGTGCGAGCTTTCCTCCTTCACGGGTGAGAACAGGAAGGAAAGGAGCCCAGCCCGAGCAGAGGGCGGGAACAGGGAATAAAGACACTTTTATCAAATCACTCCTCCTGGGTAAAAACTACAAAATCTCTGCTTTCTGTGGATTCTTAATCTAGAGAAACTGAAATTCTGATTCCTTTTTGGCCTGGATTTATTTTCCTTCGTTATATATTTGGTACCAAATTCACCTGGGTTCCATCCCTGGGTTGAGAAGATCCCTTGGAGAAGGGAGAGGCTACCCACTCCAGTATCCTGGCCTGGAGAGTTTCATGGACTGCATACTCCATGGGGTTGCAAAGAGCTGGACACAACTGAGCGACTTTCACTCCCTACTCCCTCATATTTTAGTTAAAAAAATCTTTCGAGGTAAAGTACGATTTCCAAAGAGAGTAGAAAGCCCAGCTCCCTCGACCCTCTGGTTCGCTCTTGTCCCCTCTCGCTCACTCACTCACGGACCCGCTCATTCATTCTGGACAGACTCCGTGACACCAGGTAGGCTCCGTGACCCAGCTGTGCTGGGACACATCCGTGGAGCCGGCCACACCTGCCCCGGTTCTGAGGGAGGAACAATGACCATGGTTCACTAGAGACTGGGGACGGTCTGAGGATGAGAAACACTGTGAGGGGGTGAGGGGCCCCCGGGCGCAGTGCTCACCCACGGCTAAGGAAACCCTGGCCTAGTAGCCGGCTCTCTCTGCCTGCATGTGGTAACTGCCACTCTGACCATGGCACGCGGGCAGCAGAGAACCACGGGCCAGGAGGGACGCTAGTTTGCAGCCTCTGAGGGCGCCATCGGACAGCAGGAGAGAGGGGGTGCCTTGAGCTGGTCTGTAGACCTTGGAGGCGGGGCGGCAGGCAGCTGAGGCCACGTGGGCCCTTGGCCTCGGCCACAGGAACCCTCAATGCCCAGCAGCGGCCCAGGCTGGTGCACGAATGAATGGGCAGCACTGCATCCCAATAAAACCTCCTTCACAGAACAGGTGGCAGCATGTTTGGGCTGTGGGCTCATCTAAACTAGTAACATTTTTATTATTAGTTAATGATAAAACCGAACTAAACTAATAACATTTCTATGTTGAATAAACCATCCCAGGGTCCTCAGGATGGATAAGAGATGTAGACAAAGCAGATTATGAGTGCCCTGGTTTTAGGACAGGAACAGTGTCTTTTAAGACACTGAAAATGCCCAGGAAAGTCCTTCCACTGGCTCAACACTTCCCTTCACTAACAGCAAAGAATTAAAGAATAGCTTTTGCATGTGTGCACTCAGGCTGACTCTTTGTGACCCCGTGGACTGTAGCCCGCCAGGCTCCTCTGTCCATGGGATTCTCCAGGCAAGAATACTGGAGTGGGTTGCCATTTCCTCCTCCAGGGGATCTTCCCGACCCAGGTATCAAACCTGTGGCTTGGGCACTGCAGGCGGGGAACCACCAGGGAAGCTCAGCAAAGAGAGTTAAGGAACAGCATTAGGTACTTAACACAAGAAAAGGCTGTGACTTCATCTGGTTTTGCCGGATCCCTCTGGGAGCTTTAGTTAAGCTGCATTTACACATCCATCTATGCGAAGCCATGGTTTATCACTGTCCATGGTGTAAAAGCAGAGAGCAGACCCGGGGCAGCAGGCCGACACACGGCTTTGAGGGCTGGGGGCAGGGAAACACTCGGGAGCCTGTGCTCAGGACCCAGCACAGCAGTCAAGTGGCTCGCGGAGCCCTGGAAGGAGCCTCCGAGTAGGACAGCAGCAGGGGCGGCAGGGGTGCAGAGGGGGAAGGTGGCTTGTGCCTGGGACAGGGAAGAGAACTGAGCCACGGAGAAACGGCCCTGGGACACCCCCCCACTACCCCGGAGCCTCCGCAGACACAGACTCACCTCCGCCACAAAGCTGGCGGCTGCTCCGGTTCCCGCCCGGCGGGTCCCAGCGAAGACATGAGCGCCAGGGGCCAGGCGAGCAGCATCATGAGGACGACGACCAGTAGTCGGACAGGGAAGAGCGTCAGCGTCATGACGGCCACCTGCGGACAGGGCACAGTCACTCGGGGGGCTGTCCCTCAGGCTCCTCACGCCAGGCCCACCCTTCCCCAGCTGCCCGACCCCTTCCTGGTGCCTCCTGCAGCCGCCGAGGGAACGACCTGGAGATGGGGGCTCTCTCCTGGTGGATGGCGCCCTGCCCAGTCCCAGCACCCTAGTAGGCAGCCTGTCCACTCCCAGCAGACGGCCCCGCCCACTCCCAGCAGACAGCCCCGCCCACTCCCAGCACACAGCCCCGCCCACTCCCAGCACACAGCCCCGCCCACCCCAGCAGACAGCCCGCCCACTCCCAGCAGACGGCCCCGCCCACTTCCAGCACACAGCCCCGCCCACCCCAGCACACAGCCCCGCCCACTCCCAGCACACAGCCCACCGGAGCCCCCTGCTCCCAGCGCCCCCACATGGGCACACTTTTCCTGCCACGGGAGGCACAGAGCCGCCAGGACTGGGCTTGGACTGCAAGGAGAGGGGGACCCGAGGACTTCCCAGCCCCAGAAAGTCAGGGATGGGGTGTCCAAAGCCACAGGTCTGGTCCAGAGAACACAGGGTGCCGGGGACCAGCCCCGGCTGATCCAGGGTATTCGAAGGGGAGACGGCGACGGCGACCTATTCAAATGGTAATTAGAGATATAAAGAGTAATAGAATGAGGATAGCTCAGTAGGAAAATTCAGTGGAGAAAAGAGGCTGAGTAGCTTGGTTTACGTGGAAAATCAATATAACCCGTGACACCAGGTTAGCTCTGACCACGGAGGCCGCAGGCGCCCTCTCGAATAGCGGAAGGTGCCCCACCTTAGACACCTTCTCGAGTGGGTCTTAGAAGCCCAGGCAAATAAGTGGTCGCAGAGGATATCCACGCTCCAGATGGAGACTTCAGCCGGAAGTTAAAGGAAAGAATGACATGGGGAGACCAAGCATTGGTGAGCAAGGCCCATAGCTTTATTTTTAACAGGGGCTTTTATACCCTAAGTTACACATAGAGGATAATAGGGGATGCAAAGTCAGCAGTCTTTGATTCTTATCAAAAACCAGGGTTTCTTTCCTGCAAATTTATCGTATACAAATGGTTTAGGTGATTTACATCATCTTCTGGCCAGAAGGCCTATTAACATTTTATGACTCTTGACAAGGACTTAGTAACAAAGACTTATTTTCTCTAAGAGTAATTATTTTAAGGTTTGGCGCCATCTTCCGAAGATAAAATTGCATTCCTATAGGGCGGATGTGTAATGAGTTTACAACAAAGAAAAGAATTTATTACCTTAAGGGTCTAAAGTTACTAACACCAAGGCCACTACTTATTTTTTCTACATACCAACTATTAATTAATACATATTCAAGGATACAATTCAGGGGATGTGAAAACTTGGCAACAAGCATTGGCTCATCAATGAAATCCTTTACTAGTTTATTCTGACAGTTTCTAACTCTCTGCGAGGCTCTAAGCTATTTGAATATCTTAAGCTTCCCGTGCCTCTTGAGGCTGGGAGACTGTAAACAATCGTATGCACAGCTGTAGGAGTCCGGGTAAACTTGTTAGGTGAGTTAGAGAGCCATCTGAGGGGTTTGGATTTAAACACTCCTAATTGCCCAGGAACTTTATTAATTGGAGCTGTAAGTTAACTCTTTGACAGAGAGAGCGAGATGGTGGTAGGGGACAGCCCCCAGTAGAGTCAGAGGTGAGCGCACAAAGCAATAAAGTAGGCAGACTCTGGTTTTTTGGGGGAAAATGCTCGAGAATATCCGGGCGGACTCCTGAGGCTCGATCCCGCCTTTGCGTATGCCGAGCCTCCTTCCTCATGACCTTTGTCACGAGCGGAATGCCTCACCGGCTCCCGGCAACAGGGAAGGCTGGCTCGGGCTTGTGGGGAGAGGAGGCCCTGCAGGAGAGGGGGACAGCCACAAGTCTGTGGGGGCTGGTGAGGGTGGACCCACGGGGTCAGCGGAGGCCGAGTGGATGGGCAGCTGTGCGGGAGGTCCAGTACAAAAGACGCTCTGGTTCCACGTGGTGGGGGGAGGGGGATGCTCAGGACCAGTGAGTTTTGTGATGAACTTGAAATTCTGATTAGAAAATGGGGAGGGGGCGGAGTGATGAAAAGACTCAAGACTCACAGAGCCTCATGACCAATAGGTGCAGTTTTTGATGATTTGCAAGAATACACACATGAGATACATAGGTTTGGTGCACAGGAAACAGAAGAGACAGGAAGAGAGCCAGGTCTGAGCAGCTCACTGCTGGCCCCCACCCCCGCCCCCGCTGGTCTCTGCCACTTGCAGAGCCGCAGCCTGACAGATCCCTGATCCCTGAGGTCTCCATCAAGGCCAGCAGAGGAATACAACGCGAGCCAAGTGAGTCATTTTACATTTTCTTGCAGCCACATTTAAAAACACAAAGGTGATGAAACCAATTCAGCAAGCAGTTAATTTAAGCCAACACCCCTGAAATTCCATCATCTGAGCGCTCAGGACAAAGTGCATGAGCCGCTTTACTCTCTCCCCCGTCATGTCCAGGGATCCAGACACAGCGCATCTCAATCACACACGCCATGCAGCCACAGTGGCCTATGCTGCCCGCGGCCAGTGTGGGCCATCTCCACACACTGCTGTTTTGGGAGCCAATCCTGACTCCTCGTTGGAATTGTTTTATTACTTTAACCTTTGCTTCCTGTTGCTTTTGTTCACTAAAAGGATTCTGTCCATATATAAGGGCCTGACTCACAGAACCCTGCCCACCTGTGGAAGGTTACAGGAAAGAAGGAATTAACATGGCCCTCCCCAAGGCTGGCCCTGCCAGGAGATGTCTGCAAGATTACTGGCCTTTTCACTTTACCTCCTTACCTCCCCGCTGTTTCATAACAACAGAAGCAGGCATGGTAACTTGCACTCGGTAACCACACGACTTTGAACTGTCTCTCCTCCCCTGCCCTCAGGGGCCAGGGTCCCCAGGACGACCCTCCAGTTTTAGCGCAGGGTGGGACAGGGGCGGCGACTCCGGCTCCGTCGTGACGCGCTTCCTGTGAAGCGGGGGTGTGTGTCCCACTCCAGGACCATGCTGGTGGGAAGGCGCCCCCCATCCCGGATTTCTAAGGGTCCTGTTCTGGGGTCAACATGAAGGGGTCACGTTGCCACACCTCATCCCTGTGTCCTGCGGGGAGAGGATGTGCTCGTCTGTCACCCAGTCCTCATGACACGCTTTTCTATCACAGCCTCGGCTCCAGCAGTGGGAAGCGCCTCTCTGAAGGCCTCGCTGAGTCCGTCTGTAGACACGCCTCTGGAAGGCCAGCCTGGCCACCGCCTCCACCTTGCCGTCCTCAGGGGAGTCCTGCAGCGAGGACACCACACCAGAAACCAGCCCACCTTGTTGGGGGGCTCCTGCGGCGCTTTCTGATGGCTGTTCCCATGCTTTCGGATTGTTTACCTGGGTTTCCCACCTTCTGGAGCCATGCCTCGTTTTCGCCTGGGAGGAAGTTTCTGGGGGTCCTTGGTCGGTGCTCTTCCCATTGGGCTTCCTGTCATTCACCTTCAGGGTCATCGCGTGAAGCCGCTGGCCTGGAGTTACACGAACCCTGCCCTGACGCCCGGGCTGCGGTTCGCGTGATTTGTGTTTCTCAGATGTTTCAGGCTGAGAGGACACACGGGCCCCTCCTCTACCAACCTGCTCACAGAGCCACCCATGCAGTTTGTCGCTCGTCCCTGCTGGGACCGTTCAGCCGCACGAACTCTGGATCTCACAGGCGCCTCTCTCTTCCACTCGCGTTTACTCTGCTGTTCTAACTTCTTGAGGGAAGAGCCTGGAGCGTTATTTTCAGAAGTACCTTATCTCCCCCAATTCACACGGAGAACGGCGCTTTCTATAAGTACTTAAATTCGACTCCACTAGTTCCGGGGACGGGGGAGCCTGGTGGGCTGCCGTCTATGGGGTCGCACAGAGTTGGACACAACTAAAGCGACTTAGCAGCAGCAACAGCAGCAGTTTAAAACATAGCCTTTCCTTCCTGTTAAAATTTAGGTTAAATGGTATATCTTTTTGAACTCTTACTATTATCTTGTAACTTTGTTGCAAAGAAGTAGAGGGCAGACACCCCGCCTCCTCGGCCGCTGGCCCCACCTCTCAGGCTGCCTGTCTAGAAGACCGTCCAGGGCCCACCAGGGACTGTGCTTCAAGCCTGCTCCGCCTACGGCCTGTGGCTGCCAGCCCCTCCAGGGAGAGTCCCCTGTGTGTCCCTACAAATGGACCCTCAAGTGCCGGGAGCCGGCGTGAGGAGCTCCGCCTGTGGCAAAGGTCATGAGGAAGAAGGCTCGACATACGCAAAGGCGGGATCGAGCCTCAGGAGTCCCCCTGGAAATTCTCGAGCATCTACCCCCATAACCAGAGCTTGCCTACTTTACTACTTTGTGCTCTCACCTACACCTCTGACTTTACCGGGGGCTGTCCCCCACCACCTCTTTCGAAGAAGCAGTTAACTTAGAGCTCCAGTTAATAATAATTCCTGGGTGTGATAGGAGTGTTTCAACCTACAAACTCCTCTGAAGGTTCTCTAGCCTGCCTGACAGGCTTGTCTGGCCACATGTGATTGCTCACATCCTCCCAACTGTGAGAGGCACGAGATGCTTTAAACCTTCTAAAAACAGGTTCTTTAGAGAAGTTAGAAAACTATTAGTATAGTATAGTAGGCTGATTAGAAATTGTATTGGTGAAGGGTTTTTCATTTGTTGAGCCAATGTTTACATCTCCATATCCCTTGCCCCTTATACACATTAATGAATATAACTAACATATAAGAGACATAAGTATTAACCCTTGATATTAATCACATTAGACCTTAGGCTAAGCAAATTCTTTCCTTAATTAAAACCCACTACACCCTCACCCTATAAGAATGTAACTTTATCTGGTACCTTCGGAAGGTGGCGTCTGTTTTAAGAACAAAACAGAGAAATAAGTGTTGACTGACCACTGTCACAAGGAGAGGCTCATAAATTGTCAGCAGGCCCCCTGGCCAGAAGATGATGTAACACCCCTAAGACCTCTGTATACATCTGTATGGAGCACCTGATTTTAATAAAGTCAGGACTGCTGACCCCGCGTGACTTTTGTATAACATCTCAGTATAAAAACAGACCCTGGAAAATAAAGACTTGGGATCAGTTCCTCGAAAGACTGGTCTCCCCATGTCGTTTTTCTCTCACCTTCTGGCTGAATTCCCATCTGGAGCATGGAGGCTCGTCAAGCCTACTGATTTTGCCTGGGCTTCTAAGATCTGACTGGGGAGGCCTTAGTGTCTCCTCTCCTTCGGGAGAACGGGAGGACGCCTGCGGCTAGGTGACGTAAATTCCTTATTTTGGAATTTTATTAGCTTTCCACATAAACCAAGTTATTCAGCCTCTTTTCTCCACTGAATTTTCCTACTGAACTATCCTTATTCTATTACTCTTTATATCTCTAATTAATATTTAATTAAAGCTATCGTATCCTGATCGCCGAAGCCGTCTCCCCTTCGAATTTCCCTGGATCCACTGGGGCTGGACCCCGGCACTCAAGCTGCTGCCTGTGTCAGAGCACAAGCACACAGCGGGGTGGACAGGAGCTGTGGGGGCCGCCACGCTCAGAGCGCTCACGGGTGCACAGTGACACGCCCCGGGCGGCTGCTCCTCCAGGTGACAGAGAGGAACAATGCAGCTCAGGAAGAACAGCAGTGGCCAGCGCCCCGCCCCAGGCCTCGGAGGACTGAGGCTGAAGGGGCTCGGAGGCAGCACCTCAGTCCATCTGCGCCAACAGGGAGTGGTGAGCAGGCCCGGAGGGGGAGCCCCAAAGCTGGGACAAGCACCACCGCTGAAGCTGCAGGTTAACGAGCGGACAGCATCCTGAACACAACAGGGCTCACCGGTCACTCCCATGGACGTGACACGTGACCGTGTCTGCCCCCCGGGGAATGCACCCTGTGCCCACTCTGTGTGCCCCGGAGACACGGGCCTGGTGTCTGAGCTCTGCAGCCAGCAGGGGGAGGACACGTGTGAGTGATCACGCAGCCCTGACCCACAGACAAGGACAGGCAGGTGCAGAGAGAACGAGGCCTGAGCTGTAGACCTGCCCGGGGTCCGCAGAGGGTCGGGCAGGCAGGAAGCACGCTGGGCTGTGAAGGCTGCCCGGAGGAGGCGGGCACCTCTGGAGCTCACGGGGTGCAGAAGGGCCTGGCTTCCTGAGAAGCTGGGACCCGCCTCCCTCCTGAGACACAGCCCACAGTCTCGCCCCCGCCGCCATCATCAGGAGCCCACTATCCTCAAAAGTGCCAGGTTGACTGTGTGGTCACCCTTCTCGGAGGCCACGTGAGGGCGACACTCAGGGTTCTGGGCTGAGCTACTCAGTGCAACTATCAGAGGTCGCTCACGAGAAACCATCCAAATGTCACGTACACACTGCTGTATTTAAAACGGATAACCAACAGAGACCTCCTGTACAGCACATGGAACTCTGCTCAGTGTTATGTACCAGCTTGGATGGGAGCGGGGTTTGGGGGAGAATGGATACATGCACACGGATGGCTGAGTCCATTCACTGTTCACCCGAGCAACACTTAAGCGGCTACACCCTGATACAAAATGGTTTTGGTGTAAACAGAACAAAATGGGCTCAACAAGAACAGACTTGGGCGTGTGTGTTCCCAGCACGTCCATTTTGTCAGTCAGTCGTTTAACCCAGAGTGGTAGGCGCGCCACCCGCTCTCAGCCAGCACACTTCACCACGAGTCCCCGGCACAGCGGGTTCCAGTAGTGATCTGTCCAAGCCCGGTGCCCCGCTTCCCACCGAAAGGACCCAGGGCTCCGCGCAGATGGAGCCACAGGAACAGTCCACGTGTTGGGGGAAGCACACAGGCACACGCCCACGCCCACACACAGGCACCCCAGCCTCACCAACTGCCTCTGGACGACTCTAGAAGACTCATTTCTGATTGTGGCACCAGCCAAGGGGCGTGTCTGCAGACGTGCCCGAGAGGGGCTGGCATGGGCGTCCAGAGCCCTCCCTCCAGACCAGCCCATAGCCTGACAGAAACGGAAGCCCTCCAGTTCTAGGTCAGGCCACCAGCTTCCAGAAGACACAGAAGACAGGACACACCAGCAAACACAGACACCCCAAACTCAGTGCGAGATAAAAATCAAACCCTCTGGTCAGAGTGTGCGTGCAGGTGGAGGCGGGTGCAGACGCAGCCAAGACCCAGAACCGGGCACCTGATGGCTGAGCCCAGCGCCCGCCCCCAGTGCCAAGGAGCAGACTGTGCCTTCAAGGGCAACACAGCCCGCATGGTGACCGCTAGATATTCTTGTCCTTGAGATGCAGATACACATGGGATCTTTATGGGCTCAGTGATGACATCTGGGCACTGCTTCCGGATCACTGCTGGAAGGGGACATGGGGGCGGGGTCAGTGGGTCCAGAAAGGCCATCGGGGGGGCTGTGGAGGTGGGGGGTGTTAGGGGCTGAGCTGTGACCCCCAGCACCTTACAATGTGACAGTCTTTGGAGCTCGGTCCTTAAAGAAGAGATTAAGGCAAACAAGGTCACGGGGCCAGCCCTAATCTCATGTGACTGGCAAGCAGGTGCGCACGGAGGGGACGCGGATGGAGGGGGCGCGCACGGAGGGGGCGCGCACGGAGGGGCAGCCGCATGAGCACCCGGGAAGACAGCTGAGCGCTGCGCCCAGGCGACAGGCCGGGAGGAGCCAAGCCTGCAACACTGGCTCTCCGCTTCAGCCTCGAGAGTACGGAGGGATGAACTCCTGCTGTTGAAGCCACCCCCCTGCGGCGCTTCGATCCGGTAGCCCAAGCAAAAACACTGGCTGTGTTTAAAACATCTCGTGGTAAGAACCATGAAAATGGCAACGCTGGTTCTGGACGGAAAACGCTCTCCAGCTCACAGCGAGCGTGTGGAGCCCACGGGTCTGGAGCGCTCCACGTGCAGCACCCGCGGTCCGATGCCAGGCTCAGACCTGCCCGGCAAGCACTCCCCGCCCCATCCAGGCCACCGGGGTCACTGGCATCACCCAGGTGCAACCGGCCCAAGTGCCTTGTGTTTCACAACCAGCATGGAGGCACCCGCGTGCTACTGAAGAGCCAAGACCTCTGCAGAGGCCCACGCCCTGTCCTGGGGGAGGACGGGCCCCAGGGCGCCCTGCGGCGTGTCCTCCAGCGCCTGCCCCCCACCCTGGGGACCCCAGTCAGCCGCGCAGGACCCTGACAGGACATGCGTGGGCCGGACGCACGGGGGGGGGGGGGCTGGCGCCGCCCCAGACGGTGGTCAGCGTGCTGACCGTGGGCACAGCAGACTCTCCCGAAGGCCTCTTCCCACCCAGCGCCATGGCCGCGCAGGGAAATCCCGCCATCCCAAGGGAAACGCACCTCCAAGAGGCTGGAGGGAAATGCACTCACTCCTCCCACGATGAGAGGAAAACATCAGCGAGACCACACGCGGGCCCGATGGCCGCGGACACTGGTACTCGGCTCACGTCCCCGGTCCTCCGCACTCAGCGGTTCTGAGCGGCATGTGACAGAAACAGGAGCAGACATGCCGGGCACTCGACCTGCCCATGGTCACCACAAACCATCCTCGGGCGGTGGGTCAGGTCCGCGAGCCAACAGGCGGGTGTGGACCACAGACATGCCGGCCCTGGACTCACGCGGCCTCGCTGTGGACGCCGAGCGCTGAGGCGGGGCCACAGCCGCCGCCAGGTCCACGTGTTCCTGGGGCTCCAGGAGCAGCAGCTCAGGGCCGGCCCCGGGCTCGAGGACCCTGGGGCCTTTGTGCAGCGGGTGAGATCTCGGGATGGGCACCTGGCCAGGTGCACCGCACGTCACCCGCATGATGGATGCCAGGGACCAGCCTGGGGAGGAGCCACCAGCTACATGGGCCTCAGAGGACACCCCCTGATGTGACACTTGGGGGAACGGGTAAGAGACAAACAGGACCGACCTCTGCAAGCCAGCTGGATGGCTTCACAGCCTGGACTGGTGTTCACAAGGACAGCAGACCTCAGTGGACAAGCAGAGAGGGCACCAACCTCTCCTGGCTGGGGGGCCCTGGGTGGGCAGGTGGAGCCTGGATGAATGGGGGTGGCCGGGCGGGCCCTGGGCGGGCAAGTGGAGGTGGATGAATGGGGGTGGCCGGGGGGCCCTGGGCGGGCAGGTGGATGAATGGGGGTGGCCGGGGGGCCCTGGGTGGGCAGGTGGAGCCTGGATGAATGGGGGTGGCTGGGGGGCCCTGGGCGGGCAGGTGGAGGTGGATGAATGGGGGTGGCCGGGGGGCCCTGGGCGGGCAGGTGGAGCCTGGATGAATGGGGGTGGCTGGGGAGCCCTGGGCGGGCAGGTGGAGGTGGATGAATGGGGGTGGCCGGGGGGCCCTGGGCGGGCAGGTGGAGCCTGGATGAATGGGGGTGGCTGGGGGGGGCCCTGGGCGGGCAAGTGGAGGTGGATGAATGGGGGTGGCCGGGGGGCCCTGGGCGGGCAGGTGGATGAATGGGGGTGGCCGGGGGGCCCTGGGTGGGCAGGTGGAGCCTGGATGAATGGGGGTGGCTGGGGGGCCCTGGGCGGGCAGGTGGAGGTGGATGAATGGGGGTGGCCGGGGGGCCCTGGGCGGGCAGGTGGAGCCTGGATGAATGGGGGTGGCTGGGGGGGGCCCTGGGCGGGCAGGTGGAGGGCGATGAATGGGGGTGCTACCTGCACAGGCAGCACAGGGCCCGGGACACACTGAGCCCGCTGCCAGGGTGCTTGGCTCCAAGGCGCGGGGGACAGAAGCTGTCCTGACCCATGGTCTCCCCAGTCCAGGAGGAGGCCAGGACCCCAGGGCACGGGCGCCAGGAGACTCCAGTCAGTCCCCCGCTCCCACACCGTGAGGGCACCACGTGCGCGACGCAGGCAAGCAGGCTTGGCCCCCACCCAGGCTGCAGGCCACAGGGGGAGCGGGGCTCAGAGGCAGGTTTTCCAGGCAGGCGGAGTGTGGACCACCCTCATGGTTAAGCACCCACAGTGCGTGGGCTCCGACGGGCAGGGAAACTGAGGCCAGCTAGGGAGGCTAGTCAGAGACAAGCCAGGGTCTGAGGAGCGGCAGGGGGAAGGAGGGGCCTCCCTGGGGAGCAGGGGCCACCGGCAGAGCCCAGGACAGGACCCACCCCCTCCAGCAAGCACTCGCACGTCCAGGACAGTGTGGGCCAGATGGGCACCACGCCCCTACACTGCCGTCCCAGCTGCCCTGGGCTCCAGCTGCATCAATGGGGTCACTGAAAACCCGCCCCAAACCAGCATCCTAGGCGCCCCCCAACTCCCCGCCAGCTCCTCACACACACACCTGGGCATCTATATTTAATACCCTTTTTTCCTACTCCTCCCAGCTCTGCCCCCAAATTCAGAATCGGCATGCCCCCACCCCAAGGTGCAGCCCAGGCCCCCTCCCCACCCTGCATGCAGAGCTGCAGTCACCCTCAGGCCCCAGGTCCCCTCCCCCATCTTGGTACCTCCTCAGGGGATGTCTTCCCCAAAGCGCCACAGGGGCTCCCAACCCCGACACCCATCAGCTCCAGGGAAGGGCCGTGCCAGACCCCCAGAGTGTGAGGGGCCAGACCCCTGGCCCCTGCCCTTCTCCAAACACCAGAGGAGTCGCCTTCCACCCGCCACACGGATGGGCTGTGGTCTGGGCAGAGGTCACCCAGACCTGACCAGGGGTCAGGGGTCAGCGCTGAAGGCAAAGGAGCTGTGGATTCCAGGGCTGACCATGCACTTCCCCGGGAGCTGGTCGTGGGCACCTCCAGGCTGTCCCGCGAGGAGCAGATTAGATACGAGACTCACGAATTCTGCAGAAAGATCTCTGAGGCACGCAGGACAAACACACGAGCCTTATCTGGAAGTCCACCTCTTTTTTTTGCTGTCACTTATAATAAAAAGGGCTTCCCTGGTGGCTCAGACGGTAAACAATCTGCCTGCATGCAGGAGAGCCGGGTTCAATCCCTGGGTCGAGAAGATTCCCTGGAGAAGAGAATGGCTACTCACTCCAGTCTTCTTGCCTGGAGAATTCCATGGACAGTGGAGGCTGGGGGGCTACAGTCCAAGGGGTTGGAAAGAGTCAGACACAACTAAGAGACTAACACTTTCACCTTATATTAAAAAACAAGTCAAAAACGATGAAGCCAGCTGTCCTTGAGACTCCTGATTCAGAGTGGGCAGAAGACACTGGAAGTGCCAAGGCAAAACTGATGTCCTGGCAGCGGGGGGCTGCACCCCAGCCGTGCGGGGCAGGAGGTGGGCAAAGCCTCGGGGAAACACTCTTCTGCAGCAGTGAGAAAAGAGCGACACGTCTACCTCACCTGTTTTCTCCTGAGAGGGGGCACAGCGACAGTGATGGTCCCATGGGTCCCACCAGCTGGCACTGCCCAGCCCCAGGCCCCTGAATTCATAGCAGCAAAGGAGGAGCACCAGCCGGGGGCCCAGCAGTAAGGTGCAAACCCAGCCAACCGACCTGGAGACGCCTCCCCTCCGCTTGCCCCATCTGCAAAAACACCTTTATGAAAGGTAAAATGCCTTTCGGTCCAAACCGTACACCGTCTTCAAATAGCAAACAAGCAGTCCTTCTCACAAGTAGCTCGAGTAGTTCAGACGCGAAAGCAGACTGAAACAGGGAGAGCCGGCCGTCGGAACCCCGGCTGCGGGCTGCACCTCGTCATACACGCCTGACCGCGAGGTAAGGCTCCTCTTTGCTGTCGGACAACACGCCGCGTGTGGCCAGAGGCCCAGGGTCAGTAGTGAGCGAGGGCCGCTGGGAGGGCCGGTGGGCTCCAGAGATCCCGGTCCCGCCCCCTGCCAAGGGGGCACCTTATGCTTGCTGGGATCTGGGCTTCCTCTGGGGTCTGGCATTGAGGGAAATCCTGTGCCCAAATTCACACCGGGTTCACTGTCTTTTTCTTACTAATGTGTGAGTGTCTTCTGACCTTGGATTTTCCTCCCTGTTGTGTGTCTACGGGGATAACCTGTGCCTCCACTTGGGAAAACTCTCCTTTCAGAGCCCATGCTGACTGCATACAGAAGCTGTTTCTTCTGAGTGCTCCCACTCAAATCTAAAATTAAATATAGCTTTTCTAAAAGAGCTATTTTTTTCTTTCAAACCATGAGGCAGGCTCAACTTCGCCACCATCCCAGTCTCTATTCAAGAGCTTTCAACTCAAATCTTAGCGCGGATCGCCGAGGCTGCAGGCTTCCACAGAACGGGTGTCTTTCAGTAATTCACCAAGTTTACAAACCTGTCCCACAGGAGAGAAAACCACAGAGCGACTTTCCCGGACGACCACACGCACCACTCCTGGCACATGGCAGCTGATGGTGGGGTCGTGGAGGGGCAGCCCTGGTCATCACACCTGGGGGAACAGACCCCTAAGTCTGAGACTCTGCACAGCCACCGGTCTGGGGCAGGGGGCGGGAGGGTCACACCTTCACATTTGCCAATCCTGCCCTTCTGGCCCACGGCCCCCACAACGACGGTTTCAGAGAGCCAGCGCGTACAGGTCCCAAGTTCCTGGACCCCGTAGGCAGCCGGGGGCAGCAGGGCCCACGGTCCACAGGGGAAGGGGTCAGGAAAGCAACAACAGGGCTTGTGGTCAGCGTGGTGGGACCACTGGGGCCCTCCGGGGGACTGCAGCAGAGACGGCAGCGCTGGACGCACGGAGGGGCCGGCAGACCCTCGGGACACAGGAGCCTGCGTGGGGGCGAACCCTCAGGCACCGCGAGCCAGCAGCCTGCCACGTGGACTCCACATCTCCAGGGCAGCTGGGAAAGGCCTCTAGAATTATAGTGGGTAGGATTTAAGCGAAGACGGAAGGAAGCATGTGAGGAGCAAGGGGAGAGCTCACCACGTGGGGCTGGGCCTGGAGGAGCGGGTGGGCCAGTGGGTGGGCAGGGCGGCCACCAGGCTGGCCTCCAGGCTCTGCCTGCAACCTCTCAGGCCTTCTTGCTCTCCCAACTCACTCAAGTTTTGTACAAAATCTCAGCTCCTTTGGGTTCTCAGGACCCATGTCCCGGGGTCCTGGTGACTGTGACCTCAGCCCCTGTCCCCTTTGGGCGTGACATTCACAGTGAAGCCAACCCCAGGCTGGAGCCCTCCTGCGGCTGCCTGGTCCCCTGAGCCCAGCATTGCCCGTGCCCAGGAAGATGGCGTCCTGAGCCCGACGGTCCCCCAGAGATGGGGCTCAGAGATGCAGCAGCCACTGAGCTGCTTCCATAGGCAGCTGGCTGGTGGGGCTGGGACATCCTGGAATAGCAAGTCCATGGTCCTGAGCACCTCACCTGCAGAAACGGACGCAGGAGGCCACACTTCTTACAGACAGGTCAGAAGCTCGGGCTCTGGGTGTCCCGCCGCCTCAGGGATCGTCTCCCTGGGGGGACAGGAGCAGGGGACTGGGGGCAGCTGAGGCACCTCGGGGTCTGAGTGCCAGAGGCCATAGTTACCAACCTGCAAGGCCCTGGCAGTGTCCCGGGAGCCCTGCCCTCGGGGCTCTAAGGACACGCGTTCCACACGTTCACGGTCTGAAGCGGGTGCCCTGGCAGGTGGCCAGCAACAGCAGGAGCCATGGGAATGGGGGGTGGGGAGGGTGGTGCGGAGAGAGCCCAGCAGCAGGGCTGCCTGCAGAGGAGGGGCCTGACAAGCTCGGACCAGCCCCCACCCCCATCTCAGAGCCGCCCAGAGCCAGGCCATGCTAGGGGGGTGCGGGACATGCCTGCTCCACAGGGCCCTTTACTGCAGGGTTTGAGTAAAAGAATCTCGAAGTTCAAGACCTGCAGCATTTCCTGCGGGTTTCACCTGTTTAGCAAATACCTGCCCAGAGCAGGAGGGCAGGGGTGGGGGCCCGGGCTCCCAGCTGGGCACCTCCTACACCAACCCACCCTCAGGTACCGGGAGTCCCCTTCACCGAACCTCTCAGCTCAACCCCACCCCCACAGGCTGGAGAGGCCCTGAACCAAATTTCTGGGTTCAGGCCCACATCCTGTCCCCACCCCCAAATGCAAGGAGTTCCCCCCCAACCACATCCTGGCTCTGATCGCAGTGGCGGGACACCCCCTCCGGGTGAAGGTGACCCCCAGGCGGGGACTTCCCCAGTAGCAGACAGAACCCCCCCACCTAACGTCCCCACTCTGCCCTCTTGGCTGCAGGCAGCGCCGCGCCCACTGGGCACACTGCGGTCCTGGTCACGGGCGCGGGAGGAGAGAGGTGTTCGGGCAGTCTGTGCCCCGGCCAGGGGGTCAATCCTCTGTGGACAGTGGGGAAACTTGAGGGGGGGTTCCCGTGTCCCACAAAGCTGCTCCACGCTGGGTGATCGCAGGCCCCCCGACCAGCAGCATGAAGGGAGCTGGTGGGAGGGGGGACAGGCGTCCAGCTGGAGGGCCTGGTGGGCCCGGGGCGGGGTCAGGTGGAGAGTCACAGGTAGAGCAGTGACAGGGACTCCCCGCTGGGGAGAAATTCCCGCTGCTATGGAGAGGGCTCGCGCCGCTGCTACGGAGAGGGCTCGCGCCACCTGCCAAGGAGAGGGCTCGCGCCACCTGCCACGGAGAGGGCTCGCGCCCGCTGCCACGGAGAGGGCTCGCGCCACCTGCCACGGAGAGGGCTCGCGCCACCTGCTACGGAGAGGGCTCGCGCCCGCTGCCACGGAGAGGGCTCGCGCCACCTGCTACGGAGAGGGCTCGCGCCCGCTGCTACGGAGAGGGCTCGCGCCACCTGCTACGGAGAGGGCTCGCGCCACCTGCTCTGGACGGGGGACTGCCGTCCTCCGGGGCTGGCCAGGGCGGCAAACGGACCCCCAGAGCAGAGGCCCCCACCTAAGGCTGGCCGCCTGTCAGCACCCTGTGGTCCTGGCACCAAGGCTGCTCTGCCAGTGTGGGCTCCGAGGGTGGCTGGGGTTGGGGTCCGCTGGGTGGCCCATCCTCCCACTCCAGACCTCGGGACCCCAAGTACAGCCCCCCATGGCGAAGCCCAGCTGTGTGTCCCCACCCCCGGGGACGGGAAGGTCCGGAAAAAAGTGTTTAAACAACACTGGAGTGGCAACTAACTTTTTAGAGAAAAGAAGTCACGTGTACCCCCGTGGCGGGTTCATGTTGACGTATGGCAAGAGCACGACAGTAAAGTCATTAGCCTCCAGTTAAAATACATAAACATATTAAAAAAAAGAAAAAAAGAGCCTCTATCTCTGAGACGAAACGGGGACTGTTAAGGCCCCAGACCACCGGACGTGCCCCCCTCCCGCCCCCCGCCCAGGACCCCTGCAGAGCACCACAAAGGACACGGTGCCCAAGGAGGGAGACCCAGAGGCGGGAGGCCGAGATGCAGTGAGGGGGCGCTCGGCCACGGTTACAGACACACAGACGCACACACACACAGATACACACAGACACACACACACACACACAGACACACACACAGACACAGATACACACACACAGATACACACACACAGATACACACAGACACACACAGAGACACACAGACAGATACAGATACACAGACACACACACATAGATACACACACACAGACACACACACAGACACACAGACACAGACACACAGACACACAGACACACAGACACACACAGAGAGACACACACACAGACACAGATACACACAGACACACACACAGACACACACACAGACACACAGACAGATACAGATACACAGACACACACACACACAGACACACACACACAGACACAGATACACACACACAGATACACACACACAGATACACACAGACACACACAGAGACACAGATACACACACACAGATACACACAGACACACACACAGACACACAGACAGATACAGATACACAGACACACACAGAGACACACACACAGACACAGATACACACACACAGATACACACAGACACACACACAGACACACAGACAGATACAGATACACAGACACACACAGAGACACACACACAGACACAGATACACACACACAGATACACACAGACACACACACAGACACACAGACAGATACAGATACACAGACACACACAGAGACACACACACAGACACAGATACACACACACAGATACACACAGACACACACACAGACACACAGACAGATACAGATACACAGACACACACACATAGATACACACACACAGACACACACACATACACACAGACACAGATACACAGACACACACACACACACACAAAGACACACAGACACACACACAGAGACACACACACACACAGACACAGACACAGGCACAGGCACACATACACTGGCTCACAGGCTGGAAGGTGGTTAAAACTCAGAGTCGTGTGTGAATGAGCAAAACACTGCGAACGTGCATGAACGTTTGGGCGGCGAGGCGGGCTTCAGGGGAGCACAGCCACACCATGTCTCAACAAGGGGTTTCCAGACACACACTGCCTTTGGGCTCCTTTCAGAGTAACTCACACCGAGTCAGGGATTTATGGGACACAGAAAGCCCCGCCCTGAGGCCGCAGCCAACCCGCGAGGACTCCGCTCGGGCCTGGCCGCTGGGGAAAGGGGCCGTTGTCCCGTCCGTGTGCTGACGGCCCCGGGGCGGGGGGCCCTGTCCTGTCCATGTGGTGACAGCCCCGGGGTGGGGGGCCCTTGTTCCATCCGTGTGCTGAGGGCCGTGAGGCGGGGGGCCCCATCCTGTCTGTGTGGTGACAGTCCTGGGGCGGGGGGGCCCTTGTTCCGTCCATGTGGTGATGGGCCCCGAGGCGGGGGGCCCCATCCTGTCTGTGTGGTGACAGTCCCGGGGCGGGGGGCAGGGTCCAGCTGGGTGACGGGCTCGTGGGGGCCCTGCCGAGACCCCCGGGCACCGCCTCGGACGGGCCTGCCTGCGGGGACGGGCGGGCGGGGTCCGCTCTTGGGGACAAAATCCTGCTTTGTCAATGAGGAGTGAGGCGGACTGTGCTTAGCTCCACGCTCAGAGATGAGAGCAGGGGTAAGAGAAAACCGTGTCCACGTGCGCATCACCAGGATAGAAGAGCGTGGTTAGGGAAAAGCCCCGGGACTTCCCTGGTGGCCCAGAGGCTAAGACTCCACGCTCCCCACGCAGGGGCCCAGGTCCAGCCCTGGGTGGGAACACACGCTCCCCACGCAGGGGGCCCAGGTTCAGCCCTGGGTGGGGACATGATCCCACGGGCTGCAACCAAGACCCAGCATGGCCAAATAAATATCTATAAACAGAAAGAGCGGAGGGGGCCCGCCACCCTGAACCCCCTTCTCAGTCCCCATCATTAACCACAGCTCAGTTTCACTTGCGGACCCTTCAAGAAGATGACACTAGGGTCACAGGAGGCTCCCGGCGGGTCGGAGGAGAAAGCGGGTAGGTCAGACATCCACCCGGAGCCAGCCCACGTGGCCTGGAGTCCAGGGACAGCACGGGGCCTGGGCCTTGGCCCCTCGCCTGGATGCGGGGACACGGCCTGGCTGTTCACCTGCCCGGGTCCCAGGGCTGTGCTCCTGGCCGTCAGAAGGTGACAGGGTCCTCGGGCCGAGCCTGGTCCTGCCCTGGGACACTCGCGCTCTCGGAGGGCCCCCAGCATCCGCTCCCAGCTGTGGTATTGCCAGCCCCCGAGAACACGGGCTTCGGGCCAGGCCACCTCCCCATTCACCCATCCTCCCTGCCCCACCAGGCAGGGCTTGTGGGTCCCAGGAGGGGCTGGATGAAGGGCTGCCCAGGGTGGGTGCAAGGAGCACCCAGACGTGGGGGAGAGTGTGGGGCCTGGTCTGTGTGCCTGCGGGGCAGGGCACTGGGGCAACCACAGATGTGAATCAGACTTCTCCTCGTGAGCGGCCGGCAGTGTCCCTGCCCCCTCCCGGAGAGCCCCCCTAAGGCTGCATCCCGACGAGCCCCCAGGTGCCTGCTGTTGCTCTGTCAGCAGACCAAGACCACCCGCTTCTGGGCGATCAGGCTGCACGCAGGCCCCCTGGACAGGCCTGTCCCTGGACCTACCCTCCTGGTGACCCCTGCGGCCCAGTTCCAGGGCGTTCGGGAAACCAGGCTGCTGTCCAGGAAGTAAACTCTCCGTGACATCGGTGCAGGGGCTCAGAAATGGGGAAGCACCAGAGCTGCGGGGTGTGCTTGGCCCGGGGCTTCCAGCGGGAAGTCCCCAAACCCAGGGGGGACAGGAGACCACTGCCCAACTGCGAAGCAGCACCATCTCCACGCGCAGGCCCGATGGCCCAGGAGTCGCAGCTCCTGGATCTCAACTTGCTGGTTTCTGTCCCAAGAGATGCTTAAGCTCCTCACTAAATCTGCCGTTAAATGACAGATGGGCCCAGGGGTCATTAATCCCCAGATAGGCGCCAGCCCCTCCCCCCCAGCAAAGGCCAACAGGTAAACACAGGCACCAGACTGGTCAATCCCAACTCAGGATGAAGGGAGGCGAGTTTCCGAGTGGCCCTGGATCGTCTCGGACATCGAGGGGTCCGTTTATGTGCTGATTTCGAGAGGAAGGCTGCCCTTGCGTGGACAGGCCAGTCGGCTCTGCAAACTAAGCACATGAAGGGGAGAAGCTGTGCAAGACGCTGCTGGTGAAAAGCAAAACGTTCCTGCGGACTGGCACGGGGACAGTCCGCGACCGCACACCCCGCGTCAGGCCTGGCGCCACAGGCCTCTGGACAGAAACATGGACTTGGCCCCAACCCTGCCTGGCGACCAGGGACGCACAAAGGATCCCTGCCCTGCCCGGTGGTGAGAACACGGCCCGCCTGCTCTTCCCTGACCTCAGCCACGTGCCGGTGAGAAGGGCTAGGGCGGGCCTCCAGTGCCCAGGCCCGCTGAGTTGGCACTTAGAGAAAAAGGCAGGCGTCCGGGGAAATGACAACCGTAGACTGACTTCAAGAACTTTTCGCTTTAACATTACTTCAGATGAATTACTCTACACGTTAAAAACCCCGATCTCCCTACAAAAAGCTCTGTCACAGACGGAGGTGTGCTCCCCACGGGCTAGACCACCCAGGAGAACCAGGAACTCTATGCTCCTCCTACAGGTAGTTCTGGAGTCACAGACAGGCCGGCCTGTGGGCAGTCCTACAGAGACTCACAAGCTCACAAGCAGAGTCGGCGCGGTCCACTCAGGGGTCCCACCAGGGCAGAGAAGCAGCCCGCCAGGTCAGGGACAGCGGAAGGCAGGACAGACGGAGAGGGGCGCCCCCGAGCGCCTCCCAGTCAGGGCTAGAGCATCCCACAGACAGAGCATGCCCGACAGCAGGCGCCTGGACTGTTCACCAGGCGGGACCTGCTTGTGTGTAACCGATTCAGGCCCTAGATAAGCACCAAGATCCCCCAGAACAAGTTGAACCGGGGCAGGCCGGAAACCCCCCAAAACCCCTATGCCGTTACCCCAGGACCCCAGAGCCCGCCCCCACCGCTGCTACACTGACTCTGGGGAGCAGCGAGGTCCCACACACGAAGCGCATCAAGTGACAAACTCACATCCAGAGGGAGCCGCTGCGGTTCGGCGCGGGGCCTGCACACGGCGGGAGTGGGCGCCCGGACCGCGGACCGCGCGGCGCCCATCCACCAGGGAGTGGCTCCGAGGCCGGGATGCAGGGGTTAGGGAAAAGGGATACGGGGGTGGGCGGGAGGGGGGGTTCCAGGGATCGGGGAAAGGGGGACGAGCCGGGTGCGAGGACCTGGGGAAAGGGGATGCGGAGCCAGGTTCTGGGCGCTGGCGGCGGGAACCGGGGATGGGGCGCGGACGGCGGGGGATGAGCGCTGCGGGTCGCAGGGAAGGGTGGCGGTCGCGGGCCCCAGGGAGCGCTCAGCTGGGCCGCGCCCAAGGTCCCCCTCCCGGCCCCCTCCGGCCGCGCATCCCCGAGCCTCGGCGCGGCCCCGGGCCCGGGGCGGCCTGGGCTCCCGGCGGACACCCACCTGGGCCTTCTGCAGGGCGCCCAAACGCAGCTCGTGCACGAAAGGGTTCCGCCCCGGGGGCGCCTGCCGCCGCGCGTCGCCGACCCCAGCGCTGGAGGAGGGGGCGGCGCGAAGATCGCGTCCCCGGAGCCTCATGGCCGCGCCGCCCGCCGCGAGGGGCGCGGGGCGCCGGGCCGGGTGCGGAGCGGGGCGCGGGGCGCGGGGCGCTGGGCGAGGATGCGCGGCGGCTGGAGCGGGCCGGGCGCGCGGCCGCGCAGGCGCGGGAGGGGCGGCTGCATGACGTGGGCGGGCGGGGCGGGGGGGCTCACGGCGGGCGGGCCGGGGAGGGGCGTGTGCTGGCCCCGCCCCGCGGGCGCCGAGAGGCCGCCCCCGCGCCCCGCCCGCCCCGCGCCGCGCGCTGCGCCCGGCGCCCCCCTCCGGGTCTGATCAGCGAACCGCTGGGGGCGGGTCCCGAGCGGCGCCGAGGCCCTGGCCGAGAGCCCGTCGCGGCGGCGGGACCACAGGGACGCTCCCCCTGGGTCCCCGCCACGTTGTCCCCTTCCGCTGCTCAGGGCGCCCAGCAGGGGCGCGGCCGGGAGAGGAGGCGCCGTGCAGCCACGTGGGGGCAGCCGGGGCGTCTGGCACTCGCTCCCGGGGCTGGGGGCGCCGAGCCTCCGGGCTGTCCGCTCAGACCCCGAGGAACACCGCTGGGCCGCGCCTGGCCACGCCGCGTGTGTAAGGGTCCACTGCATGCCCGCCGAAGACCCCGGTCCTCCTCAGATGCGCCCCGCCGCGCTGCTTGGTCCTGCCCTCCAGGCTCTGGGCGGAGGACCAGCGGCCGCAAGGGCAGGCCTCATCCCAGACGCCTGGGGTCCACCCCGATCACAGGGTCCAGGCGTTTGCTGACTGGGACCCAGTGGTTCGAGAAGGGGATAATGACTCTGGCTCTTGGCGTGGCCTTGTGGGCGAAGCGGGGGACACTGGGGTCTCTGGTTCGTGGTGGGCGCAGTGCTAACTAGGGCAAATGGAAGTGCACCCTGTTCAAAATCTATCCATTTCAAAGCCGCCTCGAACCCTTAGTGTCACGAACAGCTACATTTCTGTGGGTCTGTCCTTGTGGCCCAGACGGCAGGAGATGGAGAGGGCCAGGCCGTGGGTGTCCGCTGAGCAAGGATCAGCTGGCATGTGTACGCCTGAAACCACAGCCCTGCCTGGCTGGCCTTCTGCAAAGGCCTGGGCTCCGGGCCACTCTGGGCCTGGGCGGTGAGTCAGGGAGTGGTCGGCCGTCTGATGACCCAGCGGATGCCGTCACCAGGTGACCTGGTGAAGACTCGCTGTATTGAAGGCCCTTCTGTGTTTCCATGGAGAGACGTTGGGGGGAGAGGGTCCCCCCGAAGTCTCTGGCGTCCTACAGGAGTTGTTAGTACAGAAGGCAAAGTGCAGGCTGGGTGCAGGCTTCTCCGAAGCCTCACGCTTCGCCTGGGGGAGTGACCGCTCCGCAGAATCTCAGGAGTCACGTCTGTAAGAGGCCGGCAGAGCAGTGACCGACCACACCAACGCCCCCGGCGCCATGCCAGACCTTGTGTGCTGCGGGAAACTCTCTGAGGCCACCGGCCCTCTGCTGACCTCCTGAACATTAAGTTGCCTGTTGTTCTGACGGCGTGGAGGGCTGGTGGGACCATGCAATGGTCTGGGCAGGCGGAGGGGAAGGGAGCGGAGGCGCATCCCTGTTGACCACAGGCCGAAGCCTGCTTGGCCCCCAGTGACTGGGGAGGGTGGTGGGCCGTCCTCCGGAAGAGCTGGGCTGGGGAGTGAGGTGTGCGTCTGGGGTCATTCCCTTGGGAGAACCGGCCAGGATAGAGCTGGGATGGCCACTCCGTGGTTGTCGACACGGTGGAGACCCGCTTGCCGTGGGCAGTGGGGAAGCTTGGCTGGAGGAGCAGGAGGGAGGTGGAGGCCTGGGGAGGGGGCTAGGATCCAGGGGCTTAGGCTCCCTGGGGAGGGTCTGGGCGCAGGAGGCAGAAAGCCAGCCCCCTACAAGGGAGGTGGAAACCCTGAAGGGTCCCAGATCAGGGGACGGGGTCTGGGGGGAGCCTCTGGGGGCGAGGGTCCCCCGTGAGGGAGCTGGGAACTGGGTGGGGCAGGGGCGGGGGCCTGGAAGCTCACTGGTTCACACTGGTCATTGTTCCCAGGCTGGCTCCGATTTTCATGATGAGATGGAAGGTTGCAGAAGCTTGGTCAGGAGAAGCTGCTCTTGGTGGGCAGTTACAGCAGCTCCTTTCAGTGGACGAGGAAGAAAGGCTTCAGCTATCTTTGGGCCCTCACTTCTTGATTTTGGTGAAACCTCCTGGTGTGTCCTTGAACCATTGAAGCCCGTCGCCTGGGACCTCCAGGACCCTCGGACCCAGGGGCGCTGGCTGTGCTCCGGGGACGCAGCTCAGACCTGCCGCTGTCTGCTCGCGCCTGCTCGGGCTGGAGACGGAGGCGCTGCACCTCCAGCTCCCGGTCAGCGAGCGCGCGCGGGCCTCGCCTGCTCCTGGCTGGTGGGGGTGGTGGGGTTTGTGTATGGTTTGGAGTCTGGAGTTATTTAAGGAAGAGGGAGAGAGGCCCTTCATTTTGCTCCAGTGTTTGCTTTTAGTTCTGCCCTTCGGGGTTGTTTCTAACCCAGCTACAGATTTTCCTTCTCCGCGTGATACACTGACGCTCTCAACACCATTGATCAGTCTCTCCTACTGTTGTCCTGCTTTGGGTACAAGCAGAAGTGTTTATATAAAGCTATTTCTGGATGCTCTGTTCTACCGCATTGGTCTGTTTGCTCCTGTGCTGGTTCCACACTGTTCTAATCTCTATACCTGTGGGATATTGTGCCATGGTCACCAGGAGGAAGAATTCCAGTTGGTGTTTCAAGAACTGTCTTGGGATTTTCCTGACTATCCAGTGGTTACAAATCTGCCTTCCAATGCAGGGTACACAGGTTCGATCGCTGCTGGGGAAACTAAGATCCCACCTGCTGCAGAACAACTGAGCCTGCAGGTCATGACGAAAGAGCCCCAGTGACGCGGAGAAGATCCCACGTGCTATGACTGAGACCCAGGGAAGCCAAACTAAAAAAGAAGAGCTGTCTTAATGATTCATAGACCTTAGTTTTTCCATCTAAATATAGAATCGTTTTCATGACTGCAGCCACAAAATTAAAAGGCGCTTACTCCTTGGAAGAAAAGCTAGAACAAACCTGGACAGCATGTTAAAAAGCAGAGACATCACTTTGCTGATAAGGTCCCTATAGTCAAAGCTATGGTTTTTCCAGTGGTCATGTATGGATGTGAGAGTTGGACTATAAAGAAGGCTGAGCGCTGAAGAATTGATGTTTCTGAACTGTGGTGTTGGAGAAGACTCTTGAGAGTCCCTTGGACTGCAAGGAGATCCAACTAGTTAATCCTAAAGGAAGTCAGTCTGAATATTCATTGCAAGGACTGATGCTGAAGCTGAGACTCTAATACTTTGGCCACCTGATGGGAAGAGCTGACTCATTGGAAAACCCTTATGCTGGGAAAGATGGAGGGCAGGAGGAGAAGAGGGTGACAGACGGTTAGATGGCATCACTGACTCAATGGACTTGAGTTTGAGCAAGCTCCAGGAGATGGTGAAGGGCAGGGACGCCTGGCATGCTGCAGTCCATGGGGTCGCCAAGAGTGGGACAGGACTTAGCTACTGAACAGCATAGAATCCGTTTATGCAGTCACCCAAGACTCCCACTGACGGTTTTGTTTTGAAGTGCGTGAAGTGTTTATGTTACTTCAGTAAGAATGTGTTGTAAGGGGACCCGGACTTAGTTTTGTATTTGGTAAGATACACGGATACAGGAAGACGGGCTTGGAAGAAGAAGCGGGTCCCATGGGTCCCCGGAGACAGGAGTGGTGACAAGCCTCGGGGCCTCTGGGAAGTGCCAGCTGCTCAGGAGGCCGAGGGCAAGGAGAAAGTGAGGGCCAGCCCCTCCCCTGTGGTGCCCGCAGGCGGGCACGGGCCAGGTGGGGTGAACAGGCCCAGAGTTGGCTGGTGTGGGTCACCTCCCTGGCTCCTGGCACTCGTCTCAGGGGACTGTTGCTGGCTGTGACAGCGGCTGGGAGTCTGAGCCCCGTGGTGGAGGGCTGGGTGTGGACTCTGGCTTGGCCCGTCTGCATGGGAAGGATGAGCCCCACGAAAGCAGGCCTAAGGGTGGTCCCTCGGGGTCAGCCAGGCCCCGAGACATCAAAGTGTGCTTAGTCGCTCAGTCGTGTCCAACTCTTTTGAAACCCTATGGACTGTAGCCTGCCAGGCTTCTCTGCCCAGGGGATTTTCCAGGCAAGAATACTGGAGTAGGTTGCCATTTCCTTCTCCACAAGACGTCAAAGTATTTGTGTTAAAACGTGATTAATGCAGAAGATAAGACACTTTGCAATTTTAAGCATTATCTTTCACCAATATGATTATGCTTCCATTTACATTGGTCTTCTTTTAATTCTTTGGTAGCATTTAAATTTTTTCTACATAAAGATTCCACATTTTCTTAGACTGATTCCTGGATATGTTGTAATTTTGCAGTTGTAAAATAAAGGAATCTTGTTTCTTATTCCTTTTTCTAATTGTTCCTGACTCACATGAAGGAACAGCACTGACTGTTGATCTTGAAGACTGAGTGAGGTCAGTCAGGGGAGGAGGGGCCCTGTGGGGGTTGCTGCAGCCCCCCACTCCCCCGCCGTCGCAGCTGAGTGAGGGACCCCAGCCTGTGCAGGACACAAACCTCCCAGGAAAACCGCAGCCTTCCGAGAAACAGTGAGTCCCTGAGTGCTGGTGTGGTTGCCAAGCATCAACAACGTTCCTCAAAAAGGACGGTTTGCATCTTGATGAAGCCTGGTTTACCTGGGTCTTTGGTGGATCATGCTTTGCTATCCTGTGAGGCCCCGTGGAGAGGATGGAGGCAGACGCTTACGTTCATTTCTCTCAGGGGGCCCAGCACCGTTTCTTGATGAGACCGTGTCTGTCCCTTTGACTCACCTTGGGAGCTTTGTGGCGTGAATCTGGGGTTCATTTTCGGACCCCATGTCCCATTCACCTGTACGCCAACAGCCTTTGCTGTTACCACATTGCCTTGATTGCTGGAGCTTTGTGGTGAGTCTTGAAATTAGATCACGTGGGTCCTGCAACCTCGTTGCTCCTTGCCAGCGTTGTTTTCGTTCTTCCAGAGCCTTTCACTTCTGTTATAAATGTTAGAATCCATTTGTTAATGTCTCAAAACATCTGCTGGGGGTTTTGAGGAGATTTTTGTTGAATGTACCGATTAATCTGGAAAATCCACATCTGAGTAATACTGTTGTCTGTCCTTGAATGTGGTATATACGTCATTGATTTAGGTTTCCTTTAATTTTTCTCAGCAGTGCTTTATGACTTTTGCTTATCACTTACAGGTCTTGCCTGTTTCTCTAATTCTGCCCCTAAGTATTTTATGTTTTGGTGCCCTTGTAAATGGGATTTTCTTTTCTTTTCTTGACTGCCCTTTGCAGCTTGTGAAATCTTAGTTCTCAGACCAAGGATGAACCTGGCCCCAGCAGTGATGGTGCCGAGTCTTAACCACTGGGCCACCAGGGAAGTCCTGACTGGCGCTGCTTTTTAAGTCCAGTCTCTGCCAGTTTTCTGCTCATACAGAGAAACACAGCTGGACCTTGCGTGTTTACTGTGTGCTGCAGCCCTGGTGGCCTCACTGACCGCTTCTGACGGCGTGTTCGCAGGGCTTCCCCTGTTCCCCGTCACGCTCCCTGGGGGTCGCGGTAGTTTTACATTCCCCTCCGAACACGGTGCCTTCTGTTCTTATTTTCTGTCACCTCACTGACTGTGGCGTCAGGTCTCGATGCTGAGCAGAGGTGGGGCCTTGTTGACAGTCCTGGGAAACGCATCCCATCTCGACTTCAGCCTCGGGTCTTCACGGCCACCTTCAGTGAAGTTCAGGACGTTCCTTTCTAGTCCCAGCTGGAGCTGGCTGGGGATTTTTGTCATTTTGTCAAAGATCTATCATCTAGCTTTTCTTCTCAGTCCTCTTAATATGCTGAATTGCTTCTGCTGCTGCTGCTAAGTCACTTCAGTCGTGTCCGACTCTGTGCGACCCCATAGATGGCAGCCCACCAGGCTCCCCCGTCCCTGGGATTCTCCAGGCAAGAACACTGGAGTGGGTTGCCATTTCCTTCTCCAACGCATGAAAGTGAAAAGTGGAAGTGAAGTCACTCAGTCGTGTCTGACCCTCAGCGACCCCATGGACTGCAGCCTTCCAGGCTCCTCCGTCCATGGGATTTTCCAGGCAGGAGTACTGGAGTGGGGTGCCATTGCCTTCTTCGAATATGCTGAACTAAAGGAGATGATATTCCAACCTTAAACCAACCTCGTTTTTCTGGACAAGCCTCTGCTTGATCATATTTATTCTTATTTTGAGTTCTGTCCTTCGTGGTTATTTTTTTTAATCTATCATTTTTAAGTGAGTCATGCATTTTAATGTCACACCTAAAAGCATCTGTGCTTGACAGATCTTACTTCCCCGCCCAGGGATCAAACCCAAGTCTCCTGCATTGCAAGACACGTTCTTAACCACTGGGCCCCCGGGGACGTCCCTGTGAGCTCGTTTGTTATGTGATGACAGATGTTTCATTTTTTGCACGTAGCATCCATGATTCCATACGATTTATTGTAAAGGCCGTCCTTTCTCCGCAGACCTGCCTCTGTATCTTTGTCAGTATCCACTGCACACGTGCGCGTCTATTCCAGGACTGTCCTGCCCATCGTGACTGAGCGACTGAACAGCAATGGCAGCTGATGCACAATATTGTGTTAGTTTCTGTTTTTTTCCCAATTATTGAAGAATCGGCGCCTTTGAACTGTGGTGCTGGAGAAGACTCTTGGGAGTCCCTTGCACTGCAAGGAGATCAAACCAGTCAGTACTAAAGGAATTCAACACTGAATATTCATTGGAAGGACTGATGCTGAAGCTGAAGCTCTAATACTTTGGCCACCTGATGTGAAGAGCTGACTCACTGGAAAAGACCCTGATGCTGGGAAAGACTGAAGGCAAAAGGAGAAGAGGGCAGCAGAGGATGAGATGGTTGGACAGCGTCACTGACTCAATGGACATGAATCTGAGCAAGCTCCAGGGAAGCCTGGCGTGCTACCGTCCATGGAGACGCAAAGAGCAGGACACAACTTAGCGAGTAAACAGCAACAAAGCAAGATGATGAGCGTGGGTCCCTGTGCTGCCCAGGAAACGCTCGTTGAAAGACGTCCGCTTTGATCGTTCATCGCTGGTATATGGGAGCGTGATCCGTTTCTCAGGCGGGTTCCGTGTCCTGAGCTGACTGGATCCACCTGAAAGGCCACTGTCTTTTTCACAGGTTCTGTGCTTTCCTAACAGAAGACCGTGTTCTCTGCGAATGAAGACAGTCTCACGCCTTCCTCTCGTCTTCCTCTCCTACCGCTGGGCCCACGCGTGTGGCTCTGGGTAGACATGGTGGCGGTGGAGGCGCTGTCGTTCCTCGCGTGGGCCGACGCACAGTCGTTGTCACGTTGTTCGCTTCTGTTTGCAGACATTTTAAAGGTTTGTATCCATATTCACAAATGGTGTTGCTGCCTTTCCTGTGACATCCATGTCTGGGTTTGGGATCAGAGCGATGCCAGCCTTTTGACAGGGTTTTCCGTTCTCTGGAAATTCTGGAAGCGTTTATATGGAGCTGGCATCATCTCTTCTTTAAAAGTTTGGTGGAATTTCCCATGAAGCCCTCCGAGTGTCCAGTTTTCTTTCTGTGAGTGTTTTTTTTAACTTGGATTCAGTTTATTTTACAGCTGCAGGGTACTGTCTGTGGGTCTCCAATCTCCCTCTTTCTCTTAGAAGGACACCAGTCATTGATGTATGGCTCTCTCTAAACCCAGGGGGGTCTCATCTTGATGTCTTAATTACATTGGGAAAGACACTGTTTCTAAACAAGGTCACACTTGTCCCATGGTACCGGGTGTAGGACCTGGATACGTCTTTCTGCGGGGGTAGGGGGTGGGAGGAGGGACAGTCCACCCCACTGCAGCCAGCTAATCTCGGGTGATTTTTGGCAAAATGCATGAATAGATGTTAAGGATGGACTACAGCCTGTGTTGGCTCCACGTGACCCCTCGGGCCATCCCCTCCATCACCAGTCGAGGTCAGGGCTTGGGACTCCGTGCCATGTGAGTTGGGCATTGTCACCTCAGTGGAAGCAGCTCAGCGAAGATGCCCACGTCCCAAAGCGAGCTTTCGGCACCAGCACCCTTGCGGGCGGCTCAGGGAGTCACAGGACGCGCCAGCCCTGGACGAGCTCTGCCGTGGGCCTGGGGGCCCCTCCTGCTCTGGGGCCTGGGGTCACCGCGGCTTCACCCCACCCCCAAATACCCTCTCCTTCTTTGCTTCCCTCGGTGATCCCTTTGGAAGAGTTTTCCATACGCATCCGACCGTGAAATGCCCGGGCGCCCAGCTCACTGCGGTGTTTCTACTTTCTCCAACCCACACATCTCGCTGGCCGAGCTGCCCCAGGTACCCACCGGCCATCCTGTCCTGGCTGTGTTCTGAGTGAGGAGGTGTCTGGGCGGCAAAACCCCTGAGAGCCATGGGGACGCCTCCTCAGGGCCCCTCCCCAGGGCAGGGGGCGAAGGGGACGGTGTGGGCGGGTGTGCTTCTGAGGCTCTGAAGGAGCCCCTTTTGTGCTTCCTTATTCAACTCGACACTGATGCAACCTGAAGGAAGAAAAGAAAAGAAAATATTACCTACTTGGGGATTGCCACCTGTCCACACATGATGCTCATAAACGTCAGCCAGCCGAGAAGTCTTGCACGTATCTGCAAGCATCTAGTGCTTGGTGAAGAGAGGCGTTTTCTCTGCACTCAACTCAGTCTCAAGAGCACAGTCCAGTATGGAAACGCAAGGAAAGCACCGCTTCTGTGCTCTAAGGAACTGATGCTTCTGTGCTCTAAGGAACCGATGTGAACTGATGTCTCCTTAAAACGACACGGCTCCCTCGGTGTTTCCTAGGTTCTGGGTGGATGGCCTTTGGGCCCTTCCTACCCCGCAGACCTGGCAGAGATGAGGATGGGCCCAGGAAGCCTCTGTCTCGGGCAGAGCCGGGCTGCCCGGGAGGGGCCGGCCTGACCAGCATCTCGGTCCCACTGTATTGGTCTGCTGCCCGCAGCACGGCTGCTCCGTGATACCTGGGCGGTCCTGGGAGCTCTGGAGGCAGCAGGATGGTGGAGGCGCCTTCTCTGGACTGTGGGCCCCACAGGCTGGAGCCGCTATACCCGGGAGCACCTGAACCCCCTGCCCGCCCTCCCAGAGATGCTCCTGCCGTCCACCCGGCCCGCCCCAGTCCCTCAGCGCCTGGACACTCAAGGGCATCTCTCTGCTGACCCCCTCCTTCTCAGCCTTCCTGCTCGGGTCCCCAGATGCCCCTGGAGTCTCTGCCCACCCTCCCCGGGCTGGTGGCCCCCCGCCTCATCCACCCCCGACAGCACCTTCCCCAGTCTCCCTCGTCTCTCCTGGCCTCTCTTTCCCGCCTGCCCCTCCTCCACGTCCCTCTCACCTGGACCAGGTTAGAGCCATTTCATAGACAGGAAAATCGCGGCACAGGAGACGGCAGCTGAGATCCGATCCGGGACCAGTGAAGACTGAAGCTGTTTCCTCCTGTGGACGAGTCAGGGTGGTCCGTGTCCTGGGTCACCTGTCTCTGCAGGTGGCCTTCCAGAGAGAGGTCCCATCTCTACAACACGTGGATTCCAGACAAGATTGTTTTCCTCAAAGATAAAGACCCTGGACCTCAAGTCAGTATCTAGATACTTGACGGGATGCTACACCTCATGTGTAGTTTCCAGCTGTCATTTAATGTTCAGCCCACGTGGGGTAACCCTGAGGCTGCAGCTGGGGATCTGAAACCCCTTTCACGAAGACGCAGGCCCTGGGAATTTGGTCATCACCACACCCTCTTCCTTAGCAGCATCACCTGTTCCAGTTTTTGGCACGGAGCAAGTGTTCCCCGGTTTGGAACGTGAGCCGAGATGACACGCTCTTCTGTGGGCCTCGGCGCAAACTAGATTTTGAAACTCAGAGGCACAGCTTCTTCACACATTGCAATTGCAGAACAAATGTTTGCATGTAATTTTGCTTCCCAAAATGTCAAAAAAAGCAAAATATGAAAACATATTCTCAAAGGAGTGATCTTTTATGAAAAATTGCTTACGGTAATTCTTTCCAGTTGGCACTGAGAAATACTGTGTCGAAATATTTTTACAGTCGAAGTTGCGAAGAGAGACCTCACGTTTCAGAAGAAGGGTATGCTCCAGAAGGAGGCGATTCACTGTGAGGAGGGGGCAGAGGCCAGGCCACATCTATCCTCAGCTCCTTAGCAATAGAACACACACATTTCAGAGGGAAGCTTGGCCAGCCGGATAGACTGCATTCCCCAGCCCACCTGCCAGTTAGCTGTGATCAGTATAAGCTCTGGCAGCAGATGGGATGTAGGCACAAGATGTGTGGAACTTGAAGGGTGAATGTAATGAGAGAGTGTCTTCTTGCTGGCTAGAAGGTGAATGCAATGGCTGGAGCCACAGCCTCCATACTGGGACATGAGACAATTTTGGGAGTGGAAGGCATGCTAGCAGACCAATCCAAAAGAAGAAACCTGAGTCCTGGACCACATGAAGGATACTCCCAACCTTCTGTGGCTACTGCTGGCAGTTATGGTTGTGAGAAGAAGTAAGCTTCTCTATCTTTAAGTTATTGTTTGGGATTTTTCTGTTACTTGCACATAAACTTAATCCTAATGAATATAGAGGCCACTAGGGGTGCTTGGACTAAAAAACCCCAGGCCAAACACACACACACACACACACACACAGACAAAGCCTGAGCAAAACCTACAAGATGTGCTTTTGATCTTTTTGTATGGACATAGATCTAGGTACTGATCTTTGTGCATTGATGTAGAAGCCCCTTAAGCCCCTCTGAATATGCCTTCTCCTGCTTCCTCTCCAATCCCCTTGTTGTTTCTCTTCCCAGCTCCTATAAGACCTTTTGGCCTGGTTCCCGTCACCCCTTCCCAAACCACTTCATTCCCCAAAGACCACCCTTCTCTCCTTCAGGAGGGCCTCCTGCCCTGGCTGGTCTGACATCTCCTGAACCTTTTTATCACTTCAAAGATCTAGAACGCTGTCAGTCTTCAGGAGACATATCTCAAAGATGCCACCTTCGCTCTCAGCTCCTGAGATATTTTGGTTATATAATATTATTATCTGAAAAAGGGAGGAACAGTTTCACTCGAAGACCCGAAAAGTTTCTTCTGGAAGGTGCAGTGACATGTATCTCCATATCTTGATCTAACTAGCATATAGTAGGTCCCAAACTCTGGCTGGGAGGGGGAGCCTGGGGTGTGAATGTGGGTCTGCCCCCAGCCAAGGGGAACACCTGCATCGTCACAGGTGGCCAGCAGGTGCGTGTGGGAAAGAGGAGCCGGAAAGGTCCAGAAACTTGAGGAAGGGAGAAGCAACTCCTGCTGGCGGGTCAGGGAGTTCTCCGAGGAGGAGTGGACCCTTGAGGAAGTCTGGAAAGAGGCCCAGGAGGAGGGCAGTGAATGGGGAGGTGAGGACGCCGTCCACTCAGGCCCGGGGGGTGGAGGTGGGGTCCATGCAAGCCGGCCCCCGCCCTCCCTGTACTCCTCTCACAGGCGCGTGAGTGCGGGGCGTCGGGTCCTCAGCAAGGCCTCTTGCACGGGGAGGTGGGGGAGGGGTGGAGCCATATTCCCTGCTCAGCCTGGAGGAGTGGGCGCAGCAGCTGTGCACCCGGCACGTGCTGCTCACAACTTGAGCCTGTGCACACCTGTACCTGCACACTCCGCCCTCCTCACTCCCTTCTCCAGGGCCTGATGCCCATGGTGGCCCTGGGGTTCACTTTGTGTAAGAGGCTCTTGCTTCAGCAAACAGGGTGTCCTGCTGAGTGGAAGCGCTTGGTCTCAGAGCATCTCCCGAGCTGGCTCCTTGACGTCGGGCTTTCGGTCACAACAGGATCTGGGTTCCCATTATCAGCACTTAGATTGCTAAGCTGGGAACTTGACCTGGAGCAGAGGGCTTCTACGAGCCTCTTGATCGTCAAGACTCATTAAGGGGGTGTGGCTCCTGAGACAAGAGATGGAAAGTGACTCCCGTGTTTGCGGAAGGACTTCTGAGCCAGGACTTGGAGCACGTGCCCGGGCGAGCAGCCGGCGTGCCGAGAAGTGCGTTGAGTCAGCGTTGAAGCCACACGTACTCCGTGTCATCTTGTGACTTGAGAGTGGCCTCCATCTGGAGTACGTGCTGAACACCCGGTCCTTCTGCTGTCGCCGTCCTCGGGCTGCACAGAAAGCTTCCTCACCAGCCGGCTGCGTCCGTCTGCTCGGCCAGGGTGGACCTCCCGGCGCGGGCAGGGCTGTCTTCTGGCATCGGTCTCAGCAAGTCACCCCTCCCCACCCCCTGCCAGGTTCAGAATTAAAGGATTATCCCGGAAATACTCTTGTAACCGGTGGTGACTCCACCGTGGGAACAAGTTGACACCAGTCCCGTCTTTTTCAGTCACAGGAGTTAACGTTCTCTGCTGTGAAGAGACAGCAGTGTCCATGAAGAATCCCTGCAGGATCCCAGCAGGGCCGTGGCGACGAGCCCAGCCTCTGAAGCTCGGGAGCCCCGTGCAGTGCCCGTCTGCTCCCCCAGGCGTTTCTGCAGTCACCACCGAGCCTCACGGGCATGAAGCGCGAAAACGGGGTTCCCATGCTGGGAAATGCAATGTGTCTCCCCACGCCCGCAGAGGGGGCCCAGTGAGTTTGAACTCCAAGGATGTAGAGCAGGGGCTTGCTGGGCCTGTTGTCTAAGCAATTACGTCTTCAGAGTCAGGGCTTGGAGAGTGGCCACCAGTCCCGGGCCTGAGGGCTTCCTGAAGGGAGCCTGTCGTCAGCTGACGGGCCTGTGACGGGATCCTCGGGGCTGCAGGGGACATTAGACAGAGCCCTGTGGTGTCTCCAAAGTCCAAATGTAGAGGCCCTGTGAGAGGGGCCGCCCTGTGTGTCCACCCTGTGACACCCTAGCCAGTCCCTCTTCTTTGCTTGTCAGCCCCGCCGTGCTGTATATGACACGTTTCTTAGGCTCTAACCTAAATCTGTTTCTTAATCCTTAAAAAAACTCTGTTAGCTCAGCAGTAAAGAAAGTTTCTAGCGACGAGAGATTCCATCGGATATGAAGCCTGTGGACATGTTACCATTTCATCAGCGTTGCAGGTTCTGATTCGATCGGCTGAGTAACAGCCCGCGGAGTCCCGGATCTGCACGCTTCCGCCAGAATCTCACCCTCTGCATCAGCACATGACCACTTCCTTACCGTTAGGGACGCTCAGGCTGCCTCTGGTCCCTTTCAGATCCTCAGAGCCAGCGAGCTTCCTCTCCGCCAGGCCTGAAAGGGATGCTCGCAGGTCTGGTCTGGCTGCAGGACACGGATGGAATGATACAGGGCGGATGACGGCGTTCACAGAGGAGACACAGCCCCGGAGAGGAAGATGGAGCAGGCAGATGTTGGGGACACGGGGTCACCCCCAAGCAGGCTGCTGGCGCTGGACCCAGGGGTCGATCCGTCCCTTGGGACTGAGCTTGAGGAGATCGAGAGGAAGGACCTGATGGCCCCATAGGGGCTGGGGTCCCCGGTGAGCAGAGGGGAGTGGGCCTCGGAGCATGTGAGGGGGCTGCAGGGGGTCAGAGGTCTTCCCCGCCGTGACGACGATGCCGTCCTGCACCGACAGCTGCGCGTTAACCGTCCACGCGCTGAGAGTGCGCCCCAGTCGGAGAAGCAAGCCCTCTTCCTCCTCCTTCAGCCTGGAAGCCGTGGGACTGGCCCCGAGGGTGCGGCCTCTGGCCGGTGCCCACCCCACTGGCACAGCCTCCCTGGGAGGCGCTCGTGTCCATCGGCCAGGGACAGCGTCCTCGCCCCGGATGCCCGGCACAGTCACCCTCAAGCCTCAGGGCCCCTCTCCCCTCCTCTTCCAGAGCATCCTCTGCAGTATGGGGGCACTGGGGGGGGCGCCCCTCCCCGGGTGAGGTTCTGGTTGCTGCAGGACCTCCTCACTCCCAGACCCCAGACCCACGTAGGCCTCTGTGATGCCCCCCGAAAGAGGAAGATCCAAGCAAGCACTGTCTGCTGCCCGCGGGCACCCAGGACCTGGCCGAGCTGGAATCTGAGGCCAGGTGAGAAGGTCGCACAGCTGAGGTCAGAGGGAAGCCCTTCCCCAGGGCATGCGAAGCAGAAGGGAGCTTCCCTGGCCGGGCTTGGGGCCCCTGTGGCCTGGGCTGGGTGTTTCCTCCTTCATTCAGACCTTGTCCTGTGGTAGCTCCTCCTTCATTCGGCGGACCCTGTCCTGCGGTGGCTCCTCCTTCATTCGGACCCTGTCCTGCGGCGGCTCCTCCTTCATCCGGACCTTGTCCTGCGGGTTTAAAACGTTCGTGACGTGCTGCTCCTCCTTTGCTCATTTTCAGCAAACGTTCAGTGTCATCCCTGATCTACTGTCGTAACTTTATACTTTTCCCTTAAAGAAAGCCCGTTGTTGTTCAGTCACTCAGTTGTGTCTGACTCTTTTCGACCTTACGGACTGCAGCACGCCAGGCCTCCCTGTTCTTCACAGTCTCCCAGAGTTTATTCAAACTCATGTCCATCGAGTCGGTGATGCCATCTAACCATCTCATCCTCTGTCGTTCCCTTCTTCTCCCGCCTTCAATCTTTCCCAGCATCAGGATCTTTTCCAGTGAGTCCGCTCTTCCCATCAGGTGGCCAAAGGATTGGAGCTTCAGCTTCAGCATCAGTCCTTCCAATGAACACTCAGGACTGATTTCCTTTAGGATGGACTGGTTGGATCTCCTTGCAGTCCAAAGGACTCAGGCCCCTCCGTCCAAGGGATTCTCCAGGCAAGAATACTGGAGTGGGTTGCCATTCCCTTCTCCAGGGGATGTCCCCCACTCAGGTATGGAACCTGCGTCTCTTATGTCTCCTGCGTTGGCAGGCATGTCTTTTCACCACTACCACCCCCTGGGAATCTCTAAGAAAGTGCCTACCGTTGTATGAATGCCAGGCCCCGTGAGACACGGAGCGGCCACCTCTCCCCAGGCCTGAGAGCAGGCATGTAAAGGGGCCCCTGGGACCCTGGACAGCCTCTCCTGGTGGGACGGGTTGTGCGAGGCCTCCACTACTGCGGGGACATCTTCTCCATAGCTTTGTCTCCAACATCAAACGGGTCTCGTTGCTGCGTAGAAGACGCGTTAAAAACAGCGGTGCCTGGGGGCAGCCAGAGTGACGTGGAAATCGGGCTGGGTGTGGGCGAGGGGGCTGGCCGGCATGGGCTCTTCCTTGGCTCCCTGAGCTGATCCTGAGTCATCCCCTGACCCCGCACTTCTGCCCAGGGCATGTCCTGAGCCGGGCGGCCTCACCAGAGGCTGAGTCAGCCTCTGCCCGCTGGACGAGTCCCCGAGGCTGTGCCGTGGGCACGTGCCTGCTGTAGGTGGAGAGGCTGCCCGGGGTTTCTGCCCCCAGCCCCATGGTCCCCACCCCGGGACCCCAGGGCCGGGCTGTCCTGGCAGCTGGCCCTCCTGCCAGGGTGCCGTCCACACCCTGGAAGCCACTCTCCAACCGATCAGCCGTCTGCCCCTCGAGGTGAGTCCTTCAGCGCCGGCCAGCAGACCGTCACTGCCCACCTGCCCCCTTGGGGTGAGTCTTTCAGCGCTGGCACAGTGGCCATCCCTGCCTGCCCAGGGCCTCCTCACCAGCTCATCCACTTCTCGTCTCTGCTCCAGAAAATCAGGAACCTGCACTGGATGACTGCCAACATCCGGAGCGGATTTTGTCACCAGCGGCTCTGCGCGGCTTTTCTCTGGGGGAGGCTCCTTGAGATGACAGCGGCTGTCAGGACTCCCCACGTGGCCGGGGGGATGGCCCCGCAGCCCACCTCACAGCTGTGGGGGCACAAATCTCCGCCCTCGGGTGCGGTCCGCATCTCATCTCTGAGGGGGGCCCTCGGGGGTGGGCCCCGGAGGACAGGGAGGCGTGTGTGTGTCCTTCACTGGCTGTTCCCGCGTCTGCCAGGCCCTTGGGAGACGCTCGGCCAGGTGCGCTGAAGAAATGGATTAGAGGACACGTGAGCGGGGGTGAAGAGAGAGCCTGTGATGGTAGTCCCGCGCTGAGAACACACAAACGCCCCGGAACGGTCCACTTCACAATGGTTAAAATGGTGAACTTTATTTTATGGTTATTTTACCGAAATTAAAAAAACCCACAAGCGAATTAGTGACCGATTGTGGCAAATGTGACCCTGTGGCTCAGTCGGTAAAGAATCCGCCTGCAGCGCAGGAAACCCAGGTTCAATCCCTGGGTTGCGAAGATCCACTGGAGAAGAGAATGGCAACCCACTCTGATGTCCTTGCCTGGAAAATCCCATGGACAGAGGAGCCTGGTGGGCTGCAGTCCACAGGGTGCTGCAAAGAGTCAGGCAAGACTGAGTGTCTAACACTACTCCACTACTGACCTTGAAGTTGAAAGCTGGGGATTACCTTCATGACTTTTGAGTAGGGAAGGATTTCTGAGTAAGTCCACCCGGAGCACCAGCCAAAGTGCCACCAGCACACTGAGACAGCGTCGTACGCGGTGGGGACCTCCCTGCAGGCCCAGCGGTCAAGGCTCTCACTCCCAGCACAGGGGGCCTGAGTTCAGGCCCCGCTGGGGAACGAGACGCCACACGCCACAGCTGAGACCTGGCACAACCAAATGGATGAATAGAAGCAAACTATTAAAAAAGACAGCATGTTAAAAGTTTCACTGTAAACCGGCTGAAAATAAAAGCCACAACTCGGCAAAAAAAAAAAAATAGTCACAGTGAGCATCGTGGGAAATGCCCGCACTCTGTGATAGCCTACAGACTGTCTGCGTGGCTCTGGGAAAGAAAAGTGAGCACAGGCCCTGCCTGGAGGGGGAACCCACAGGGCAGGAGGGATGAGGAGATGCTGGAGCTCATGGACGCGCGGGAGACGCACCCCAGGACATGTGTGAGAGGGGTTGATGGGGCGGTGCTGGGGTCTGACCGGCTGGCCGGGCCGTGGGGCTCGGTGGGAGGAAGGGCCCTCCGGAGCCAGCATGCAGACACCTAGTCGGTGGAGACGCAGTGCCCTGCGATCCAGGAACACACAGAGGCGCCCTCGGTAGAGAAGCGTCTGGTTTGGGAACTGTGAGATGTGAGAGTCCGTGGAGGAGGGCGGTGGCGAGGGAAGATGCTGGCAAGAAGCCCTGAGCCGTCAGGCAGGGAACCCGGAGCCCTGGTGCTGGGCCCGAGTGGGGGAGCCGCAGCAGAGCGGGGCTGCTCCTCTTTTCTAGAAGCACCGAAACAGTCACAGCATTAGTGCTGAGGAGTGGCCGGGTGCCAAGTTCTAACAGCTCTTCCGACGGGACTCGGGTCCTTCTAAGACACGGAGTGGATCCTTCTAAGACACGGAGTGGATCCTTCTAAGACACGGAGTGGATCCTGACCAGTAGACACAGGAGGTGGTGAGACACCGTTTGGAAAGTTGAAGGGACGTAAATGACCCTGGGGCGGAGGGGGGGTGCGCCGAGAGTGGGGACAGAGGCGGATGGGAGGTGGGGGTGGGCAGCATGAGGCTGGGCCCCGGGCACAGGGGAGCAGGCGGGCTGACCCAGGACGGGTGCTGAGAACACCCGTGGTCCGTATGGAACTGGGAATGTGAACTTCAGGCCCTGAGCTTTGCTCTTTTGATGCTGAAACTATGGTGCCTCGTAGTTTTAATCTCCGCCCTTAGATTTCATTTCTGTTGGAAGGTAAGATGCTGACGGCAGGCTGTCTGACGGCCCGCGGCATCTGCATGCAGCTCCGTGGCCAGGCGCTTCCCCTTCCAGAGTAAAGCTGAAGAGAACGTGCATCTCATTTCCCCAAGCCGTGCTTCTGGTGGCGTCAGCCCCTCTGTGGTGCCCGGCCTTCCACGGGCTTTGTAGTGTCAGCAGACGGATTATTTCAGGCTGACACTTGGCACAGACGGTTCTCAGCCAAATGTGATTCCAATGGGGAGGGTTTGGTCTCGGTTATTCCATGTGGCTTTGTTGAAGGAAAGGAAGAAAACCAGCTCCTGGTTCTGCGATATTTTAATTTTAGATGGAATTTGCGGTGACCCTGGCTGGCCGGCAGTGAGCTTTCAGTGTGGACTGACATTTTGGCGACTTTGGGAAAAGGAACCTCATTCACACAAGCCAGGGCTCTGGGAACGGTCGCCCCGCCTTCCCGCCAAGGCTGGGCTGTGACGCTGACCCAGCGCGGCACACAGATCCCTCTGTCCCCCGCTGGATGCCCGCCAGGCTGCCACGGTCTGCGGAGCAAGACCCTCAGTGCGGGAGCCTGGCTCAGCCCTGGAAACCGCGGCTCAACAAAAAGCCTCTGTTGTCCTCGCAACGGTCTTTGCACAGAGAGGGTCCCGGCTGGCCTGGGCTGCAGGACGGATTCGCAGATGGACCTGAGAGAAAGCTCTGTAATTAGGTCAGCCCGGGGGTGGGGTGGGGGGGCACCCTCTTCTGGTTCAGTGGGTGAACCCGAGGAGGAGACCCTGCCCCATGACTGTCTCCAGCACCTAGGAATTCATGACCACCTTTCCTTTCCTTCCTGAGGCGCTCCATCAGTGCGGAGTTTTTGGGGAGGCGGCACTGAGTCAGACCAGTACTCGTGTGCCGGCTGTGAGAGGCCCCCAGACCCGGGACCAGGGCGTGGCCTGGGCAGACCTCCAGCCCTGCGGGTTTTGTGTGACTGCTGCATTCAGTTCTCAGTCCTCTTTTGTCTTCAAAACCTGAGCCGTTTGGATGGTGCCTGGAGGGAAGTGGGGATCCGCTGACCCCGAGGGGAGAGCGCGTCCAGGGGCGCGTGGACCTCAGCCACCTGCTGAGTGAGCTCGGGCCTCCTGTTCTTCACTGCGCCAGGAGGGAGGGGAAGGAGGGGAGGGAGGGGAGGGAGGGGAGGGCGAGGGAGGGGAGGGAGGGGAGGGAGGGGAGGGACCCGCCCCACCCCCCCCTCCCCAGAACCCCGAGCAGGTGAGACTGGCCGTCCGTGATGGTGACGGGTCCCAGGCACGGCCCACCACAAAGGCTGCGGAGGAAGCTCTGTCGTTCCCCAAGGGACTAGGTGGGCGTGTCTGGAGGGGTCCAGAGCCAGGAGGACACATGGGCTGAGGGGGTGGGGTGCGGCTGGCTCCCGGAGGGGGTCCTGCTATGTCTGGCCTTGGAACATGAAGGTCTTGTCTGCCACCATCCGGCCTTTCTGGGCTGTCCGGGTGTCCAGTCAACACAGCTTGGCTCCCAGGAGGGACCAGCGCTCCTCTCAGCGGAGGCTGCGGGGCCCCCTTGTCCGCTCTGCGGGGCAGCAAGAAGAGAGGGTGCGCTTCCTTTGCTCTGCTGGCTCCCTGTCCTCAGAGCGACGCCCGGCGGGCACGTCTGCAGAGCTAGCTGCGGGCGGTCAGCCAGGGCTGGGGTGGTGCTGAGGCTGTCTGCCAGCCTCTGCCCTCCCCTTCCCTCTTCTCTTTCCATCCCAGGTTTCAGGGAGTTACTTTCACCCGTTCCCACCTCTCTGAGGGGTGGGCGGGTGCAGGACGGCTCTGCGTGGTTTTCAGGTGTTTTCATCTGGATGCACATCGGTGGGCGTTCCGCAGGCAGGTGGGTGTGTCCTGAACGTGGCCACCTGGGCTCCTGGGGAGGACAGGAGCCTGTGGAGGCGGGTGATGGGTGTGCGGTCCACGTGCCAAGCAGCAGCTCTGCGGACCCAGCCTCGGGACGTGGCGCAGGCCAGGCGGGATCCCCGCATGCCCCTGCCCCAGGCTGGGGACCCACCCCTCGGAGTCCTCCTCCGTGGAGTGACTGGGCTGGGCCCCCCCACTCTGACACCTGTGCGGATTTTCACCGTGTTTTCAAGGCTCCCCGGAAGACAACGCCCCAGGGGCTCGTGAGAACACCCGTGGGCTCGGGGCCCCACGGCGGCTGATTTTCCCACCGGCCACTCCTTTCTGACCGCCCCGTGTGGCATCCGTGTGGCTGTGACTCTCTCTGGGGCAGCCCAGCGGGGCCATGTGGCATCCACGTGGCTGTGACTTTCTCCGGGACGGTCCAATGTGGGAGGCTTTCAGTTAAATAGGACGTTAGTTTGGAAGCTGTCCTTTCTGTCAAAACAAGGATGATACAACCGCGCAGTAATGACTCCGTAGAGTTTCCTAGTTTTCATAAAACAGACCAGTGCTGCCGACGGCCAGGCCCTCCCCACGGCTCGTGGGAAGCGCGCTGTGGTCTCCTGTTTCCTCCTGAACACCTTCTGTGGTTTCGGTTTCACACCTCGGGATGGGACGGAGGGGCAGCGTTCTGGGGCCGAGAGCATCCTTTCTCCGCTCACCAGGGCACTGGCTGGAGTGGACGGGGCGTGTGCAGCAGGGCGGGGTGGGAGGGCCGGGTGTGTCCATGTGATGGGAGCACTGGGTGGGCGCGGAGTTCGGAGAATCACTGTAAGCTCACAGTACCCACCTCGCCCCAACCCCGCCCGGGCTGATCTTGGCAGAACCAGCTCCAGCTCTGAATCGGGCGCTCAGAGTGTTCCTCCGTGCTCTGAGCTGTGCAATCCGAGGTTCCCTCCTGAAAACGGCTCTCAGATGTTCCCTGCGGGAGGACATGTCGAGATACAACGCCCCCCGACTCTGTCCACAGTGGCAGCTCTGGTTTCCCACGAGGTTTCACCTGCTCCCAGAGTGATCTTTCTTGTCATTCCTCCCGGAGTTGCCTGTCTGTGATTCTGCTCCAGGGGCACCCAGGACGGGGTGGGCTTCTGGGTGTAGGAGGGGGAGCAGGGAGGCCCCTGCAGGGTCTGTGTTGAACCAGGACCGCCAGAGGGGCAAAGGGCGCGCAGCCACCGCACCCGTGTCTATGGCTGTGAGGTCGCCACCTTCCTGTGTGTTCTCGATGGAATGAGTCACCTGGGGGTCATGTACATGTGAGGACGAGGTCAGGGCCGGTGACTGAGGACCGTGAGGAATTCACATGCAGGCCGTCCAGCCGGATACCCCCGAGCTGGGCGAAAAGTGAACGTGTTACTTGCTCAGTTTTTGTATTTGACCCTTTGCAATGCTAGGGATTATAGCCCACCAGGCTCCTCTGTCCATGGATTCTCCAGGCAAGAATATTGGAGTGGGTGGTCATTCCCTTCTCCAGGGGATCTTCCTGACCGAGGGATAGAACCTGGGTCTCCTGCATTGCAGGTGGATTCTTTACTGTCTGAGGAAGGGATCATTTTACTTTGACCCAGGGATTGAACCTGGGTCTCTTGCATTGCAGGAGGGTTCTTTAGTGTCTGGGAAGAGGGTCATTTTACTTCCAAACTGTAGGCAGGGGTGGCTGTCACGTCCTGCCACTGACCCAACACGTCTGCCAAGACAGCTCTGGCTTTCACCCACCCCTCCACACCCCCTCCCTGCACCTCAGCCCCCGTCCCGGGACACAAAAGCACATTCCTGATGACCTCCGGCTCTGACCTGGGGGGTCAGATACAGTGTGGCCTGCACAGGGAAGGCTGCCCCAGGAAGAAGTCGCTGTGTGAGGCTGGCGGTGAGCAGGTGCCCCCAGAAATTGGGTGGAGCTGGCGAGGGTGGAGGGCGTGGCGGCTGGTCGTCCGTGCAGTCAGGACCCTCACAGGTCACACCTCACGAGTGTGAGGGGTCCGGGGACGGACAGGCACTGAGAGCTGAGGTTCTGCTGGAATTCGGCCTTGCCACTGTTCTCGCATTAGCTGTAGCCGTTGTCCCCCTGTTGTCATGGGGTGAGCGATCACAGCTGAGGTTGAACGGCCACAAAGCCAACAGCCCTGGGGGCCAGCCCCGCACGGCCATGGGTGGGCCTCCAGGGACCCCTGGGGACAGGCAGGGTCCTGGCTGACCCCCACCAAAGATGGGCAAAGGGGGCCTTGAACTGTAGGGTCCGTGTCCAGCTGGGAGTGGGTGTAGGTGGGCTCGAGGCAAGACCCTCGCGTGCAGCAGGTGTGAGATACCCAGACCGCCAGTGTTGGTGAGGCCGCGTACTGCTGTCCGAGCTGGGGCTCTGCACCCGCATCCGTGCCCTCAGAGAGTGGGCTCCGTCCCCCGGGGCCTCCAAGGCGCCTGCACCCCTCGGAGTTGGGAGGCAATGCGGCACTCCCGGTGGGGTGTGGGGGTCATTTCTGGACAGAGGCCCCGGAATCAGTGCCTTCGTAGTTCTTTTCCAAGCAGGCGCTCGTTGTCACCACAGGCTTCCTCTAGGAGGGCTGAAGCCTGTCTGTGGACGATGCCAGGGGCCTTCCAAGCGTCGATGAGACCTTTCAGCTCCAGAGGGGCTGTGGGGGAGGGGCTGTGGGTGTGGGTGTGGGTGTGGGCTGTGGGGACGGGCTGCGGGTCTCTAGTGAGAGGCTTTCCCACCCCCAACCCCAGTGTCTGTGCTGCAAACAGGAACTTGGCTGTCAGAGGTCAGTTGACCCCTGGGAACAAGCAGTGCCCGGCTATGTGCTGACCTTGACCAGGAAGTGGGCGTGTCCAGCATGTGGGGCTTTGGGAGAAGGCCACCCCCCGGCTCCAGTCCTGCCCTTGGGCCGGAATCAGTGCCCCTTCAGTGGCTTGACCTGCTCTGCTGGGAAGGCAGCACCCAGGGTTCCACGCCTGAGGGGCCCCGGTGACCCCTGACCAGGCCTGGGCTGTCCTCCCTGGTGGGAGAGGCCCTGGGCTTCAGGCTGGGCTACACGGAGTGGGGTTTTGGATGAATTGGGCAGGCCCTGAACCTCAGATCTGGGGGCGCTGCTGGTGGGGGTGGAGGAGGTGGCTAGGGGCTACTTCCCAGACCTGCCCGTGATGGACAGCCGCACCCCCCACCCCGGGGAAACGTGCTGGAAAATTTACCTCCTCTATTCAGGAGTGTTCTCTGTAAAGGTCACATCCACCCACAAACTTAGAATCTGGGCAGCAGTTCTGTCTGCTGGTTCAATGGCTGCCTGCGCATCCCTGGCACGAAAGGGCAGTGCCCGGGACCATCTTCCTGGAGCTCGGGCTGGCAGCTCTGTCCCTGTCCTGGCGCAGATCAAGCTGGATCCTTTTATGTATTTATTTGTTTGGCTGCCTTGGGTCTTCGTTGCACAAGCAGGATCTTTTGTTGAGCCGCACGGACTCCAGTTGTGCGGCGCGTGCTCCAGAACTTGCGGGCTCAGTGGTTGAGGCTCATGGGCTTAGTCGCCTGGATGCATGGGGGTCTTAGTTCCCTGACCAGGGATCAAACCCGTGTCCCCTGCATCGAAAGGCAGATTCTTAACCACTGGACCACCAGGGAAGTCCCAGAGAGACTGTTCTCAGGTTATAATTTTCACTTTGGCTTGAATAAAGATTTTCATTTCTTTCTTAGATCAACTGATGAAGCTTTTCATCATAACGATAATGTCGGCAACCGCAAACTACTGGAGTCTGCGAAGTGCTGTGCACGTTACCCTGGAGGCCTGGCAGCAGGGTTGGGGGCTGTCAGCTGTTTCACAGGTGAGGGAGTAGGACTCACGGGAGAGAAATCCCCTCAAGTGCTCAGACTTGGGGTTTCAGGGACACCGTGTCATGCTCAGAGGTGGCTGCAGCCTGGGCCCTTTCCTGGGCTATCTGTTTATTTCAGAAATATTCCTTAGGCCAACTTCCCCCAGAAGGTAGGGGGGACTGTTAGGAGGCTGGCGCTGGAGGCCTCCAAGTTCTCCCCTTGTAAGCCCCCCACTGATGCTGAAGCTCCAATCCTTTGGCCACCTGATGCAAAGAGGTGACTCATTGGAAAAGACCCTGATGCTAGGAAAGATTGAAGGCAGGAGGAGAAGGGGAAGACAGAGGATGAGATAGTTGGGTGGCATCACCGATTCAACGGACATGAGTTTGAGCATGCTCTGGGAGTTGGCGATGGACAGGGAAGCCTGGTGTGCTGTGGTCCATGGGATTGTGAAGAGTCAGACACGACTGAGTGATGGAACAAAAATTGAACAGGCCCCACCTCAGATCCATGCCAGTGGGTATCAGGAGGAGAAGCCCTGGAGGAACTGGAGGAAGCCAACTGGAGCCTCAGACACGCGAGCGGCTGTGTCCCACTGGGGCGGCAGCAGTGGCCTCTGGAGGAACCTCCAGCTCCTCCTCCGCCACCAGCATAGCGTCCAGACAGAAGCCAGAACTACCCATGAAACATCACGCAGTGTGACATAACTGGGTCACCGAGTGGTCAGATATTTGGTCCGACTTTATTCTGGGTGTTTCTGGGTGAGAACAGGTGATTCTGTGCACCTCTCCAGGCGGGCCTTGTCTGATCAGCGGAGGGCTGCGTCCGGGCACCCACCTGGCTCCTGCCCACTTTCTTCCCGTTCTTCTTGCTGACCAACACGTGTCTTCCGGGCTGGCAGGGATGTGGTCTGTACCAAGAATACTGCCCGGCTCAGAGCAAGGGAAGCCACACCTGAGAGGGCAACAGGCAGGAAGGCCAGGGGTCTCCAAACCCAGGAGACAGGCTGCAAGTGTCAGACACTTTTTCTCTCTCTCTTAAGCGGCAGGAGGAAACAAGTGTTAGCTTTTCTCCCTTCTCTATCCAAATCTAAAGAGGCTTCTTTTAAAATTCTGTGTTGCCATGATGACACCTGGTTCCACCTGAACTTTTCTCAAACCTGGAGCTAAACAATGCGTTTTTCTTGTGGAAACGTTTGTCTTAAGCTATGTTAATGAACTGTGTATTTACCCTAGACTCTGTCTTCAAATCGGTTCTGCCTGAGACTCAGGACCAACTGACAAACCGGCGTTTGTACTCATGCACTGCTCTCGTAAGCTATGTTAGTGAGACTGCGTTTGCTTGGAAACTTGCCTTTCTTCAAGATTCACGTTAATCGTCTTATGGCTCAGGATGACCCACCTGGTGCCAATGTTATCTCAGAATGCATGTGTGGGTGAGGGGTCTGGTGCCATTCTCTGAGTTTTGAGACTTTTCCTTTTTCTAATTAGCAGACCGCTAGTAGCTATTAACATTCAGCTACAGACTGGCCCGGGGCACTCTTGCGGCCCCCTTCTGATGTCTATGTCAGAAGCTTTCTCCATCTCTTTTATACTTTAATAAAACTTTATTACACAGAAGCTCTGAGCGATCAAGCCTCGTCACTGGCTCCGGATTGAATTCCTCTTCTCTGGAGGCCAAGAATCCTGGCATCTTTCATGGCTCAGCAACAACTTTTCATACCTGGAAGGAGTTTTACTGGAGATGAAGGGCAGTTCAGAGCGCCCAGCTCTGTGTGACCGACAACTGCCGTGTCACTAAAACTTGACCATCGGGGTGACTGGGGACCTGTTTTTTTTTTTGATCAGAGTCTGAATTAGAGGCTCCCTTTAGAGAAACACAGGCTACTTTCTTTATGTTAGATGACAGATGGCAAAAGATGAGTAACTAAGCATTTCCAAGGACGATTTCTGCCAGTAGGTGATGGATAAACTGCGGTCCGTCCAGACAGTGGAATATTATTCGCTGCTTTAAAACATGAGCTATCAAGCCATAAAAAGACACGGAGGAATCTTAAATGCACGTTACTGAGAGGAGCCAATCTGAAACGACGCCAAGTCTAGGTCGTGCTGGAAAAGGCGAAGCCTGGGAACAGCAGACGCGTCTGTGGCCGCCAGGGTGTGTGGGCTGGGGTGAGCAGCAGGAAGCACGGCGGAGTCCAGGCGAGGAGACCACTCATGCAGCTCACTGTGCATTTGTCCAAACCCACAGAATTCATGGCGCCAAGCGGCCCCAATGTGAGCCATGGGCTTCAGCTAATCATAGCGTATTAGTATTGTATTAGTATTAGTAATGTATTAGTATAAACTAATAGTGTATTAGTACGGGCCCATCAAGTGTAACAGGGGCACCTCATCAGAGCAGGATATTTGTAATAAGGAAACTGCAGGTCAAGGGGAGGAGAGGTGCGTGAGGACTCTGTACTTTCTGTTCGATTTTTCTGTAAACTTAGAAGTGTTATAAAAAATAAAGTTTAGGAATTATTTAAAACTCTGTTGTCTTTCTATATGCTAGCAAAAACAATTAGAAAAAAGCTTTTAAATATTTAAAGCTGCACTAAAAGCAACCAAGAAAAATCTAGTCAAATATACTCAAAATCTTATACAAAAATTTACACGTTATTCAGAAAAAGTTTTAAATCCTAAAGAATAGAGAGAAATACCATGTTCATGAACTGGATTCTTCATATTTAAAGATATAGATTTTCTCCAAGGAGATTTATAGGCTAACTATAATTCCGATGGCAATCGTAGCAGATTGTGCGTCTGTGACATCGACTGAATATTTCTGCAAAATGTATTGAAATATCAAGAGAGTCAGTAATAGACATAATCTTCTTTATTTTGGTCACACGGGGTCTTTGTTGCTATGCAGGCTTTCTCTTTTTGACTTCCCTGGTGGCTCAGCTGGTAAAGAATCCGCCTGCAATGCGGGAGACCTAGGTTTGATCCCTAGGTTGGGAAGATCCCCTGGAGAAGGGAAAGGCTACCCACTCCTGTATTCTGGCCTGGAGACTTCCATGGACTGTACAGTCCGTGCGATGGCAAAGAGTCTGACACGACCAAGCGGCCTTCACCTTCACAGGCTTTCTCTGGTTGTGCTGAGCGGGGCTGCCTGTCTCGTGGCGCCAGGGCTTCTCACTGCGGTCGCTTTTCCCGTTGTGATGACGGGCGGTCGGCGGGCAGGCTTCAGTGGCTGCTGTGAGTGGGTCCTAGTGAGCAGCTGTGTAGAGCACGGGCGGTCGGCGGGCAGGCTTCAGTGGCTGCTGTGAGTGGGCTCTAGTGAGCAGCTGTGTAGTGAGAGCTGTGGCAACAGGGCTTAGTTACACTGAGGCACATAGGGTCTTCCTGGACCAGGGGTCGAACCCAGGTCCCCTGAATTGGCAGGCCAATTGTTATCCATCACTGAGTTATCCACCGAGTTATCCACTGAGTTATCACTCAGTGTTACCCACCACTGAGCCATCAATGAAGGCCAGCAATAGGCATAATCTTGAGGAAGAACAAAGTTGGAGAGCTACTGCTCCTGGACAGAGGACTTACTTAGTTCATGGCAATTAGACAGGGTAAAGTGGAAATAGTAGCATATTCTATTTTCTCGGGCTCCAAAATCACTGTGGTTGGTGACGACAGCCGTGGAATTAAAAGATGCTTGCTCCTTGGAAGGAAAGCTATGACCAACCTAGACAGAGTGAAAAGCAAAGACTTCACTTTGCCAACAACGGTCCATTAGTCAAAGTTATGGGTTTTCCAGCAGTCATGTGTGGATGTGAGAGTTGGACCAAAAGAAGGTTGAGCACCAAAGAATGGATGCCCTTGAACTGCGGTGCTGGAGAAGACTCTAGAGAGCCCCTTGGACAGCAAAGAGATCAAACCGTCAATCCTAAAGGAAATCAACCCTGAATATTCATCGGAAGGACTGATGCTGAAGCTGAAGTTCCAGTACTTTGGCCACCTGATGCGAAGAGCCGACTCATTGGAAAAGACCTTGATGCTGGGAAAGATTGAGGACAGGAGGGGAAGGGGGCGACAGAGGGTGAGATGGTTGGATGGCATCACCGACTTGATGGACATGAATCTGAGCAAGCTCTGGGAGCTGGTGAAGGACAGGGGAGTCCGGTACGCTGTAGTCCACAGGGTCACAAAGAGTAGGACGTGACTTAGCGACTGAACAACAACAATGGTTTATTTATTTTGGCCAGGTCTTAGTCGCAGCATGTAGACTATGGTTCCCCGAGCAGGAGTCAATCCCGGGCTCTTTGCTTTGGAAGGTTGGAGTCTTAGCCACTGGACCACCAGGGAAGTCCCAGGCGGCTTAAAGTTGCAGTAAGTGACACAGTGTGGGACTCCAGAAAGAAAACCAGGCCAACAGGACAAACTGGGCCTCCAGAACAAACATGCGGGGCCCTTTCACTTACACCAGGATTCAAGATTTCTGCTCCACACAAGGATGGCTGAAATGGAAAAGCAGAACTGTAAGCGATGGTCCCAGGGTGGAGCAGCTGCAGCTGGAAGACTGAATCCCTGCTGCGGCTTTGCTCAGGAGCACACAGTGGCCCGTGATGCCCTCCAAGGCGTGTACCCAACAGACCACACCGGCGTTAGCGTCCACAGCCCCAGACTGGACACAGCGCCACTGCCCGTTAACAGCACAGCGGACGGAAATCAGTGGTGGGTGAGCACAGCAAGACGGATAGAGGACCCGGGACGCGCTCGAGCGGGACGGGTCTCAGGAGCGCGGTGTTGGGAGCCCACGCCAGCCTGCGTCCTGGCTCGGCTGAGCCAGCTGGACAAGCTGGGCAGAGCTGTGCGGCGTCGGCGGGGACAGGGGCTGGAGGGGCTGGGGGTGGCCGGACGGTGGGGCCTGCGAGCCTGCTGGTTCGGGCTCTGGTTATGCTGGCACGGCCGCAGGATGTACCGGATTAAATACTATTTGGCTGTCACGTGTCATATGTTGTCTTTAAGAGATAATGATGCTGTATAAACAGTAACACTTAGATACACGCATACGGCCTCAACAAGCATTTCACAACCAACCAGGACTTTAAACTGCTGTCCTTTCAAAGGGCTCCCAATGAGGGCAGACCTGTTTCAATCGATGGCCTTATTTGCTAAGTGACGAATCAATGTTTTCTCTTGGCTCGGAGTTTTCCTCACGTGTCAAGGGCAGATGGTTGATGAGGTCACGGCTGGCAGACAACTTCTGCTATGCGACAGCCGGGACGGCATCTCCCCATCCCCGGGGAGGGGGCGAGGGTGTGAAGCTGGCCTGAGGTGCCTGGCCCAGGACCCCCCATCCCCAGGGAGCGGGTGAGGGTGTGAAGCTGGCCTGTGGTGCCTGGCCCAGGACCCCCCATCCCCGGGGAGCGGGTGAGGTGTGAGGCCCAGGGCACCCCGTCTCTGGGGAGTGGGCGAGGGTGTGAGGCTGGCCTGCGGTGCCTGGCCCAGGACCCCCTATCCCCGGGGAGCGGGTGAGGTGTGAGGCCCAGGACTCCCCATCCCTGGGGAGCGGGTGAGGTGTGAGGCCCAGGGCACCCCGTCTCTGGGGAGCAGGCGAGGCTGTGAGGCTGGCCTGTGGTGCTCGGACCAGGACCCCCCAATCCCCGGGGAGTGGGTGAGGTGTGAGGCCCCGGGCACCCCATCCCTGGGGAGTGGGCGAGGATGTGAGGCTGGCCTGCGGTGCCCGGCCCAGGACCCCCCATCCCCGGGGAGTGGGTGAGGTGTGAGGCCCAGGGCACCCCATTCCCGGGGACTGGGCAAGGGTGTGAGGCTGGCCTGCGGTGCCCGGCCCAGGACCCCCCATCCCCAGGGAGCGGGCAAGGGTGTGAAGCTGGCCTGCGGTGCCCGGCCCAGGACCCCCCATCCCCGGGGAGTGGGTGAGGTGTGAGGCCCAGGGCACCCCATTCCCGGGGACTGGGCAAGGGTGTGAGGCTGGCCTGCGGTGCCCGGCCCAGGCCAGCCTCTGGGAATTTTGGCAGCTTCACCCTCATTTCCTTCAAAATGTAAATGGCCTGCTGCTGCTGCTGCTGCTGCTAAGTCGCTTCAGTCGTGCCCGACTCTGTGCGACTCCATAGACGGCAGCCCACCAGGCTCCCTTGTCCCTTGGATTCTCCAGGCAAGAACACTGGAGTGGGTTGCCATTTCCTTCTCCAATGCATGAAAGTGAAAAGTGAAAGTGAAGTCGCTCAGTCGTGTCCGACTAGGCCTAAAACTCCTTAAAAAGCTTCTTACTTTTAAACACTCCTCTCCTTCCGGGCCCCTTTCTCCTACAGCCTCCGCTGAGACGTGAGGACCGAACGGCGTCCCCGGGTGGTGTGGGGCAGAAGCCCAGGCGGGGTGGGCACGACGTGAGGGAGACTGCCATTCTTGGCTTCAGCTTCTGGTCATAACTAGACACACTGGGCGGGCAGGCAGGACCAAGCGGTGTGGGAGCGGTCCCGGGGGGCCACACAGACCACCCCCCCCACCCCGGCTGCTGTCCTGCACCGGTGGGAGGAGAGCGTCCTGCCGACACCCCGGCTGGGGGGAGAGGAGGAACCAAGTGCTAAATGAAGGGAACGGTTGCTGTTTTAGTGACGACAGTTCAGTGAAACGGTTGGTGTGCCTGCTTGTGTCCACTGCTCAGCAAGAGCAAACGTGTCTTCCAGAAGCCTGTCCTGTGACCTGTGGCCACGGGCACCCTCCGGGCAGCTTTGCTCCAGCTGTCCCTGGGTACTCGGGCACCTTCGGTCACTGTGAGCAACCTTCTCCCTCAAAACCTGCGCCTGCCTCCACGCTGGCCTGGGTCTCCCACCAGACGCGGTCTGGCTCCATGACACCGACGGTCCAGGCTTCGGCCAGCGAGGCAGGGTCTGACCCACCCCCGCCGAGTCCCGGGGGGTGTGGCCCCCTGGCGATGGTGGTGACCAGCCGGCCCAGCGCTGGCCAGCCTCGGGCCCTGACCCATTGGCGGGGTGGCTCTGGCCACTGAGCTCCTTATAATTTAAGGACCATCAGTGAGTCGCTCTGTGGAGCAGATGAGCCTGTTTGAATTCGTGAACTCTCTTGTGTCAGTTTAATGAAATGATCAGGTTTTCCGGCCTTGAAATCCCTGTAGGAGTGCAGCAGGGAACCGGCCTTCTCTGCTCCAATGAGGAGATGGACACTGCGTCCTGACCATCACTGCTGCCGGGAGCGAGAGACGGAAGCAAAAGGGGCAGCTGAAACCCACCTGCACACTCACCCTCCACGTGGAAGGCGGCCAGGGCGACGCCCCAAGGCACCCAGATTCGAAACTCACCTGTCGCAGCCGGGAAGCGGGATTCCCGGAGTGGCTGGCTCCCCGCATCTCTGCGGAGGCCTCCTGGGTGGGAGCGGGCCCTCCTCCTGGCTCCTCGCCTGGGCTGACACGAGCTGGTCCGTCCAGGGACCCCACGCGGGGCCCTGCTCCATAGGCAGCATCGACACCCCCGTGACCCTTTAGGATCACACCGACCCCGTGCCCCACACTCACCCTGACTGCGGCCTCAGCCTGACGGCCGTGCTGCCAATCACCAGCTCCCGCACCCGTCAGCCAGCGCCGTCTCCTCACTGAGTGTGGTCTTTGGACTGTGGTTAGCCTGGCTGTCTCCCCGAGGGGCTATTTTCAGGGATGGTTCCACATGGGACCTTCCAAGGACCATAGAGGAAAGTGTGTGTGGGCTCCCACTGGGGGACAAATGTACACTTCCCGCAGTGAGGCTTCGCCTCAGTGGCTGTGGGCGGAAAGCCGCAAAGAGAGGGGCTGTAAAATCAAAGTCCGGGTGGACGGGGCTGGCGCGGCTGCTGTGCCGGCTCGTGGTCAGGTGGGGACCTGTGCCCCTGTTTCCATGGCTCCACCGTCATCAGCCAGTGGGGCCACTTTTAGGTCAGGCTCCAGCCTGCCTATCCCCCCAAGAAACCAACCAATTACAAGGAAGATGTGGGTACAGACTCCCCCCATGCCACCAGCCTGGGGGTGCACAGCCTCCCCTTGGCTCACAAGCCACGACCGGCCTCGTGGCCACACCGGTGCAGGGCAGCTGGGAGATGACCCGTCCCAGGAGGCCAGGCCCCAGCTCGGTGTCGGGGACTCCACGGAGCAGCAAGGGACGCGACGCTGGATGCCTGGGGTCAGCCGCAGACACCCCCCCGCGCCCCCGCCACCTAGAAAAGACCCCATGACTGCAGCCTGGGCCGGGGCAGGTGTGGCCTTCATTTGTGTGGTGTTCACTGGGGAGTCTGAGCGTTTTCTCAGCTCTTACACCATGGCTTCCTCGTCTGAGTCTGCGTCTGGCCTGTCTTCCTGCTGTCTGTCCCCCTTGTATTGTCCGAGCTTTTACGGTTTCTGGGTCATGAGTCTCATCGTTCTTTATGTCCCAGACTCCCTGGTCTGTGCACTTAGTCTGCCGTGTAACTGAGAAGCCCCGGACTTTGGGGCGGTCCACTTTATCAGGCGTCCTATTTGCTATGCGTCTGTTTTTAGTGTCTGAGGGAAGACGGTCCTAACTCTCAAAGGTCGTAAACCCACTGCTTTATCTTTGCTTCTGATACACTTATAGTTTTCCAACCTTCACATCTTAAGGTTTTCGACATTTGTCTTTGGGATACAATTTTTATGCTTTTTTCCCCGAAAGGAAGAGTCATTTTTCCAAATATTCTTGACCACATGAGTGGCCTTTTCTCCGCGGGTCTGGAAGCCACCGCACAGGACAGCCTGACCCGCACGCGACCTGCTTCCTGGGTGTTTGGTTTGGCCTGAGCTGCTACCACACACTTTCATAATGTTCCTTCCTTCCAAGCGGAAGCACTTCGAGTACTTCTGCGCCACTTCTGTTGTTGGCTCTTCTATGTGAGTGGGGCCTGACTGTGTTGAAACTTTGATTAGGATCACAGTGAACTCATAGAATTGGCACGTCACCCAACGTGTCCACACGCGAACGTGGGCTCGCCCTCTGGTTAGTTAAGCATCTCTGTGTTTTGGGACTTAATCTTTCTGTTGTGTTTTGCTAATATATGGGGAAAAAATTCAGACTCGAAGTTGAAGAGCCACTCCTGTTTTATAAATAAAGGGCCAAGTGCGTTTGACGGAAGTGAGAGTTCCTTCGGGGAAGGAGCGTCCTGAGGGCTCCTACAGTGGCTGGCGCCCACATGTCCCTTGTCACCTTCCAGGCTCCTGACACACCCTCGTCACAAGGTTCCTCCTGCTTCCGAGGCCTCAGGTGGCAGTGCCCAGGGGCAATGAGAGGGAAGGTGTGCTCTAAGGCTCTCATAATAAAGTAAACGTGTTGCCTGAAATGCGGGACCCAGGACCCACGGGTGAGAACGTGTTTCAAAGATTAACCGACCCCACCGGTGAATTTCTCCTTGTCTCCAAGGGTGCCTGAAGCTGGAGCTAGGACCAGGTTGTCACGTGGCTTTCCTGCATCTGAAACCCTTCTTGCTTTTTGGAGAACACGACCCTGGGGGCTCATGGTGCAGGCGACCCCCTCAGAAACTAGTACAGCTCATCCTGGTGGCCCCGAAGTTCCTGGACGCCACCACTCAGATTCCTGTGGTCAGCGGTCAGCAGACAGGAGCTCTGGCAGAGGGTGAAGCTCTGCTGCCCAGGAACGGGCCTGGTGGGGGCAGGTCAGCTCCTCGGGCCTTCCCCTCTCTGGCTGCCTTCTTCCCACTGCAGGGCTGGGGACCCCGGAGAGGACCCCTATGTCTCCATGGCCTCAGACTTTTATTCCTTACCCTGAGTGGGTGCTGTCACCCACAGCCTGGCCCTAACCTGGGCTCCACATGGTGCGGTCAGGGAGCCCCACTGGGCCTCTTGTCATGAAGGGTCCACACAGCTAAGGGCTTCCAGGAATCAGGCCCCCAGCCCTCGACACACAGCCAACAACTAGATGTGGAGTGGAACTCATTCCAGGGAGGGCGGTTGGGTCACTGGGGGCCCCCAAGGTCCAGGGGCTGAGGCGGAACCCCTGTCCCTGCTGGTTCCAGGCCTGCCCCTTGGCTGGGCTCCGTCCTCCCCCTCCCCTTGGAGCCCATGATCTGGACCTCGCCCTCCAGCCTCCCTGGGGAGTCGGAGGCCACCTGGAGTCCCCCCGGCAGCCCTGAGGGCTCCTGACGCTGGGCAGAGCTGTCTCCCCATGGTTCATGGCCGGGAGCCGCCAGCCCACCGAGTCCAAGCCCCCGTCCCCGGAAGCCATGAATGTGACCTTTCCTCAAATAGCAGGACTGTGACTCAGCAGATGCGACCAAGGTAAAGACCCTGGATGAGGAGATTATCCCGGATTAACTGGTCAGCCCTGAGCGCGGGGCTGGTGTCCTCAGGAGGGAGACAGGAGGGATTAGCGACACAAGTGGGGACCACGTGAAGTCACAGGCAAGGACCAGAGCCACGGCGGCCGGTGGCGGGGGTGAGGCCGGGCCGCGGAGGCAGTGGGGCCTCCACGCAGACCCCTGCCTCCAGCACCAGGGGAGAACCGGTCTCTGAGCCGCCAGGCGGCCGCAGGACACCCAGACCCCCACCCTTCGGGGAGCCTGCCCGGCATCAGAGAGGTGACAGCTCAGGATGGCCGCCTCCTCTGGGCAGAGGGGGCCCCACGCTCTCCACCACCCCACCCCCCAAGCTGACCCGGAGCCCTTCAACATGTGGACATGGGACCACATCCCACATGGGACTCGCCGACTGCCGGGACCCTCAGAACCGCAGGCTCATGTAGGCAGCTGCAGCCCCACTGCCCACCCTCTGACCCCTCTGCTCTGGGCTCGGAGGCCTCCCCGTCCCCGTGACCCATGCTTTCTCGCCCTGCCCTGCAGCCCCACGCTCAGTCTCCTGGGGTGAGCTCATGGATCTGGGGTGAGGTGGGAGAAGCGATGGGAAGTCATGAGGCAGCTGGGCACCCTCTGTGACCCCCGAGGCCTCCCCTCTTTCAGGATGAGGTCCTGTCCCTGGCCACCTGTCTGAAGGCCCAGGGATGGCCTTGCTGTGTTCATGCTGGATTCCCACCGACTGTGTCAGTTGGAGGAAGAAGGGGCCGGGAAGGTGGGGCTGAGCCCCTGGAGACCCCCAAACCCCAGGCTTTACAAACCAATGACGGATTTGGGGTCTGGAGTTCCGGAAGGTTCTGGGTGGTTCTGGATCAGGTCTGGGGTGGGGGTCGGGCGTCTGGCCAGCATCTTTGGGTCTCAGGGCCTCCCTACGTGGCCCCCAGGTGCCACCTGCAGGAGGGCCCTGAGCTCATGGCCTGGCATCCAGTCTCTCCACTGGTGTGGACAGACCCTCCTCACTCCCCAAGGCCAGGAAGCCCAGGGTCCTTGTGAGGCTGCCAGCCTCAGTGCCCCTGTCCTGGGCGTTCAGGCCATGGCTCTGATTACCATGTCTTACCGACATGTAACTCACTCACAGCCAGTAACGTGCAGGGACGGTGAGTATTCAGCTGGGCTTTCACCTGTGTCTGTGGACCCGCAGGGTCGGCCAGTTCAGGGCACGGACAATCCCCCCCAGCCCCCAGGGATGCCCCCGATCCCTCAGGAGCAGAGCTTCTGTAAACACTGTCCCTGGAGCGGAGTTCTGTCTGATCTTGAGCTCCCTGAAATAGACCCACATGGCAAGACCTCCACGGTGGGCTCCATTGACCCCCACCCCCGTATTCAGGCCTTGCAGCCCCGCCCACTGGGGGGCTGACCTCCACATCCCAGACCCTGTCCCACAGCCACGCCGGTGCGTCCCACAGTGGGTCCTCTGACTCCGCAGCCCTGGAAGGTACGCTGCCCTCCCAGGCCTCCCAGGCCGGTGCCCGGAGGAGGCTGGACAGTGCAGGGGTCGTGGGGTCAGTGGCTGTGGGGGGCCTGTGGAAAAGAGCTGGGAAGGCAGAGTGGGGCGGGGCCTGGGAGACACAGGGGGCGCCAGGATCCACCAGGGATCAAACCCGTGACCCCGCCGGACCTCCCGGGGATGTCCCTCCAGTCCATGCATCTAACAAAGGGGGGATACCGCATCTCAGAAGATCTTCACGGGCACGTCCCAGCCAAGAGCCCTGGGTGGGGCCCCGGAGGTACTGACTCATGGACAGTTTTCCGCAAGGGCGGACACAGGCTGCACGGTTCCGAAGCCTTGTCTTTGCTGGGGATGCTGCGTGGATTTGGCCGGGGTCACGTTCTGGAGTGTCCAGAGGACAGCTGTGTCTGGGACAGGATGGCGTATGGGCCCGCTCGCAGCACTGACTTCCTCCCACTCCATTCGAAGCGTCGAGAAAGCTCAACTTAATACACACACAACTGTACCAGGTGGCTGGTCTGAGACCAAGCGTGCATTTCCGGCTAGAAATATCCAGGCCATCAGGAAAGCATCAGGTTTTTCGTGTTATGTTAAAAAGCTTCATCATTCTCTCTGTAGGACACGAGATGGCCTCTGTGCCCTGGTGCTCCAACCCTGCCTGCAGCTTGCTCTTCACACACTTTTGATTTTTCTAAGTAACTCAAGTGTTTAGAGAGATCCGGAGCCCCGTAGTGGCTTTTTGAGACTTTGTCAGAAGACCTAACCCAGCGTGATGCAATATTTCCTGGCAGGACAGGCTGCTGTCTGAAGGAGAGAGGTAGAGAGTTCTGCTCTGCGGATCCCTGGGGCCAACAGCGCAGAGGTCGTGATGGAAACGAGCAGACTGGAGGGATGTGGGAGCCCTGGAAGGCAGGGGCCGAGCCCAGAGCCCAGTGCTGACCCCCAGGGCTCCGGATGTTCTCAGAGACACGGGGTGGCCCCTCTTGCCAGCCGTCTTGGGTTCTGCACGAACGTCTGGCATCCCAGGAAGCACCTTCCCGCATGGTGGGTGGCAGGTCCCCCTAGCTCATAGGCAGCTCCCGACTTCGAGGGGGAGACTAGCTTTGCTTCCTCTGTTGGTGGATCCTCTGCCCCAGAGCTCACCAGCCTTGAGCGTGAGGGGCGGGTGCTCTGAGTCAGCACAGAGCCTGGAGAGAAGGGCGCCCAGGTCAGGGCTGAGCGGCTCCTCATCAGGCTGAAACCCCTGGTGATCGCACACTGTGCTGAATGGTGGGGGCTGACACCCCCTCTGTGCTGGTCCTCATTTCCTCCAGGGACGATCTCTCTCCCTTCCTGGAGGGGCAGCTGGCTACGAGGTGGGTCCTCCCTTAGGACAAGTCCATCCCCCGACCAGGATGCCAGGAAGAGCAGAAACGCGGCTTCCCCAGCTCTGCCCCCAGCTACTTCACCCACGGAGGGCGGCTCCAGCACTCCGGGTGTCGGGTGACGGTTCCCGGGTGGGCACCTTGTGTCATGAGACGTGGCTGCTGCTCTGACGTTCGCAGACTCAGAGCAGCCACTGAGTTACCAGCTGTCGAAGGAGAAGCCCACAGCTCCTGAGAACTCGGGCCTGTCACGCTGTCTCCTGGAGACAACAGTGAGTGGAGAGAAAGTCAATAAAAATCACGTCCGACTCCTAGCTGGCAGCCTCTTTATTTTTTTTCCTTTTTTACCCTTTTTGGCCCATAGCCCCGTGAGTAGGCTGCCCCACGTGGTGTCTGAGTAACCGTGGTGACAGGCAGTGCCTGTGTCTGCCTCCAAATGGGGGCTGGTCCTTTGCACGTGACAAGGTGGGGGGCTTCAAGGGCTCACCTGGGGGCGGGGGGCAGGACTGAGGGGGCACTGTGTGGGCGCACACGTCTCCAATGGGCACCGTCTGCTGCTCCAGGCCCAGGGACGCCAGGGCGTATGGACACCTCCTTCCATCCGGCAGGAGTCCAGGGAGGCGGGGGCCGACCCAGAGAGGTCGTGTCTCCTGGGGGCAGATGGCTGCTTGTGGCCCTTCAGGTACAAGTGATGGAAGGGAGCGGCCCGGCACCCCTCTGGCGTCGGGAGGCAGGTTAAGCTCGCATCAGTGGAAGGCGGGGCCGGCGGTAGTGTGCAGGCGGCACCTGCATCTGCGAGGTTCGTGGGGACTCCTCCGTGCCGGGGCATGCCCGCTGCGTCTGGCCTCTCAGCAGGAAGCAGCTCAAGGTCCTCACGGGGGTAGTGAGCTGAGCGCACACACTTGGGACTCCTGACGCTGAGTCCACGTGCACCCCACCATCTTTCTGTCCCTTCTCGGAGTCTCAGCTCCCCGAGGGGGCAGCCTGGAGTGAGAGGATTTCCTGAGGATGAGGCAGGAGAAGACTCAGACCCGGGGCTCCCGGAGGGGAGACCTCTCGGCCCTTCTGCATTTTGGGTGCGTTTGGCAGAGCCTGGCCCCACCCACTGAGCACCTGTGCGCCCCTTCTCCGTTTGACAGCCACTAAAGCCCCCACCGTCCCAAGGGGCTGTCTCACCGCTCCCCCGCTCTACCTCCTGCTCGACGTGAGAGTCTCGAGTCTGGGGGAGCTTTCTTCCCATCGAGCCCCCTCTGGATGGGGCTGTAGGCTCGGGGTCACTCTGGAGCAGGGAGAGGCCTGGATGGCAGGTGGGCTTGGAAAGGACCTCACCTCAGCTCTGCGTGGTCTGCTCCGGGGAGGGACCCCCACTCCTGCTCCCTGGAGGGCGGCTGGGTCGGTGGGGGTTGGTGGTGGCGTGGAGGTGGTGAGTCTTGGTACAGAAGGCACGTTTCTGTCCTCGTGTGCAGAAGCCCCCCCGCCTCCCCGACTAAGGGGGACAGGCCACTGCCCTGTCTTATTTCTAATCTGCCCACAAATGTGTGCAGTAAAAGGCACATTGAAAGCAGAAAGCATCAAGGAAACCAAGTGCCACTCATTCAGTCGTGTCCACCTGCTTGTGACCCCGTGGACTGCAGCCCGCCAGGCTCCTCTGTCCATGGGATTCTCCAGGCAAGAACACTGGAGTGGGTTGCCATTCCTCCTCCAGGGGACCTTCCCGACCCAGGATCGAACTTGGGTCTCCCACATCGTCAGGCAGATTCTTTATCTTCTGAGCCACCAAAGCATCAAAGAACTAAGTATCAAAAATTGGTTCAAGGGAGGATTCAATCAGGAATGTTGAAATAAGTTTGTAGAGATGGAACACTGGTCATTGTCCAGAGGGCACCCCAGGAGTGCACGTGCGCGCACACATATACACACGCACACACATACTCATACACGCATGTTCTGTGAAGATCTGTGACTTGTCAGAGGTGGGCGCTGGGCCCACAGCACACCTGACCTTGCTGCAGAGTCAGGGCTGGGCTGCTGCGACCCCAGGGCCTCTCCCAATTCCTTTCCTGCAAAACAGAGGGAGACTGTGCCTGCAGCTCTGAGGTTCTCCTCTCCTCGTGGCCGTGGGGAGCGTGCCTGGAGCCCTGCGGCCTGCCCTGGGACACCGAGGGGCTGCGTGGTGACCTTCCTGGGGGGAAAGGTCATTGGGCCCCTTGGGGGCTCTCGTGGCAGAATCTATGGTCAAGAGAAGACCCGGCACGCCCCTCTGGGCTGACTAGAGGCGGGCAGGTTTCCCCCTGTGTTTTGGCCGCAGCCCTGAGAGAAGGCATGACTTTTGCACAGGCTGTTGTGCAGACTCTCAGCTCCGGGCCCTTCTGCGGGGAGGGGGGCCTGGGGAGCCTAGCAGCAGCCCCCCAGGAAGGGGAGCTTTTCTAACTCCGTCTGCTCTTCGTGACGCATGTGGGGGGCCTTCGTGAGATTCCTGGGGCCCCAAAGTTGGCTCCTGGGATGGCTCCCAGGACCCCCGGCAGGAGGGGCCCCGAGGCTCAGCCCTGGAGTGCTGGCTGCTCCCTCCTGTGTGTCTGCCCCACCAGGCCCCCAGGGAGGGGCACAGGGGTCACACTCCCCCAGCCTGAGATGTTCCTTCCCGAGGGCCCACCGCAGTCCTGAGCGCAGAGCATCTTAACTGCCACCGGCTCAGCCCCGTGTCGCCCACGGCCAGGCTCTGCCGTTCGGGGTCCACACCTCCACCCCACGGGCCCCTGTCCCTAGCGTCTCCTAGCGTCTCAGGTGGAGTGTGTCCGAGTCGGTGTTTCCTGACCCTTGAGGCCCCCTGGTGACCCCCGCCCCGCTGCTTCTCACTCCCCCAGTGGCTCTGCTCTGCCTGTGGTCTGTTGGTTTCCTGGTTTTGGCCCCTCTGCGTCCTGGCCACGCTGGCCGATCGCTCTGACTGCCCTCCTCCTCTCGTGTGGACTCTGTGTGGACGAAGCGCATGCTGGCAGAAAGTTGGAAGGGTAAGCCTGCGTGTCCCCTGTTCCCGCGGCCCCGTGATCACTGAGCTCTGAATTCTGGTCGTTGACCCCTGGAGGTCAGACTCAGCGCCTCTGCTCAGGCCGGCTCTGAAGGTGGCTCCAGGATAGGCGTGGCCGGGACAGAGGAGGGCCGGGCTGCGCGACCGCCCCGGCCGCCGGGTCTCTCTGCGGCGGCCCGATTTCCCTGCCACGTTTACTGTGGCACTTCAGTGGAATGGCACCCCATATCAGGACCGCTCACGTCAGTTACGAACAGTATCACTTGGGTTAATTGTTCTTACTTCATTTTACTTTCCTCACTTATAAAATGATGGTACCAGGCAAATAAACCCAGCCTCTTGTAACACGACAACCGTGAGAGCGGAAGGAAGTGACCCAGGAAATCACAGCGTGAAGAAGGAACTTCTTAGGGTTTAACAACAAACAGCTGAATCAGCCAAGCGGCCTGCACCTCAGTGGGTCAAAGTCCTTCCCCTCGGGCTCCGGCCTCCGATGCCTCCGCTGGAGCCGCCCCCTGACCCGAGTCAGCCTCAGGAGGCTCCCCGCGCTCCCCGCCACTTCACATCGGGAGGGTGGCCACGTGCTTCCTGCTTGGTATTCACGCTTCGTGAGGGGTCAGCTGAGAGTGGGGACATCCCCAGACTCATAAGTGACTCCACTCGGGGGGCAACTTCTACATCGAAAGTCGCTCAGTCATGTCCAACTCTTTGTGACCTCGTGGACTATACAGTCCATGGAATTCTCCAGGCCAGAATACTGGAGTGGGTAGCCTTTCCCTTCCCCAGGGGATGTTCCCAACCCAGGGATCAAACCCAGGTCTCCTGCACTGCAGGCGGATTCTTTACCAGCTGAGCGACAAAGGAAGCAATTTCTACGTTAGTGGAGAAAAAGGTCCTTTCTTAGTAAGGCCGTTTAGAAATCTGTACTAAAAAATGAAAACAGAAGCCCCTGAGATGGTGGATTTTATGTGTCAGCTTGGCTGGGTCCTGGCGTGCGCAGGGCCTGAGTGTGTGTGCTTATAGTCCTGTGCGACGCTGCAGCCCCATGGACTGTAGCCTGCCAGGCTCCTCTGTCCATGGGGTTCTCCAGGCAAGGATACTGGAGTGGGCTGTTGCTATGCCTTCCTCCAGGGCATCTTCCCAACCTAGGAATCGAAACTGAGGTTCTTATGTCTCTGCATCGGCAGGTGGGTTCTTTACCACTAGCGCCACCTGGAAAGCCCAGACGCTTGGCCGAACATGCTTCAGTCGGGATGACAGGAGGATTTGAGTGAGTGGACAGGAAAGCCGACCGCCTGCCCCGAGCTGTGGGCCTTGGCCAATCAGCTGCAGTGCTGGGTGGACCACCGCCCTCAGCTGACCGTCTGAGCTGGGCCTCTGCTCTTTTCTGGCCGTGGGCTGGCACTGCAGCCTGAGGTCTTCCCAGGTCTTGAGCCTGCTGGCTCACAGGCCGAACCACAGCACTGGCTCTCCCGGGTCCAGGATGCCCCTGAAGAACCCGGGGATGGGCCAGCCTCCGCGACGGCACGAGGTGGTCCTTGACGATCGGCCTCAGCAGGTGGACACGTTCTACTCAGGCTGCTTCTCCGGGGGCCCTGAGACAATGGAGGTGGCGGGGCTGCTCGAGGCCCTGAGAGCGGGAGGGAGTTTGCGATGGAGTGCACGCCGGCCGGAGCCCTGCAAGTGCTCGGCAGGGGCCTCTGCGGATTCTGCTCTCAGCCCTCGGGGGACGTTCAGCCCCCATGGCCCTCCGCCTGGAGCCCCCAGCACGCCACTCCCTGAGGCCCCTGCCCCCTGGAAGTGGTTCCTGACTCCCACGGCCCCCTGTGGGACTGGCCTGGGCCCCTGGGCTGCACTCTCTGCTCACGCACCTGCTGGCCCCTCTGAGAGGCGGCTCGCGGGTCGGGCTCGACCGTGACTCAGGCCAGCGCCTCTCTCACCTCCTGCTGCCCCAGCAGCCATGGGCCCTGGGGGAGGCCACCATGTCCAATAGTGATGTGGACACACAGGCCCCTGGAGGGTTGTCACCGCAGATGGTCACCCGGCCCCGGGATGCAGGACGCAAGCCTCTCTTGAAGGACCCCTGCCTCCTCGCCTGATCAGAGGTCTCCGGTGGGGCGGGGGGTGGTCGTCCCGAGCTGCTGGGGCCCAGCCGGGTCTGCTGCCTCTGGAGCGGGAGGTCAATCAGGGTCGAAGGTCATGTTGCCCCGAGGACAGCGGGCACACCCCACCTGTCGGGTGAAGACCCATCGAGTGAAGGTCTCGCTCTCCCTGAAACCTGGAAGTGGATCTTTGGGGCCCTTTCTCCTTGCCTTGCGGCCAGCAGGTGGGCCCAGGGGAGCTCTCTCAGGCCGTTGCCCCAGACCAGAAGCCTGTCCCTGCACTGCGTGTGGGGGCCGTGCGGGTAAGAGGGTCTCCTAGGGCAGACACCCTGTGCCCCAGACGTGGGAGCCGTCAGCAGCCCTCGAGCCCGGGACCCCTCTGCAGGCTGAGACCTTCCTGGGGGCGGAATACCTACACCTGTGTAGACGTTCAGCAGCTTCCGTGCATCCCAGGGGGCCCTGCACTCCCGCACTCCCTGAGACACAGGAATACCAGCAGTGCCTCCCGGACGGGGCTGCCCAGCGCCCTTTGCAGAGAAAGTTCCAGGCCTCCCCCACCTCGGGGACGCACTCCTGGGCCGTGTGTGTCCCGCACGGCTGCAGGAGCCCAGGGCCGTGCTGGGGGCTCCGAGGGGCTTCCAGGGGCTGGGAGAGGCTGGGCAGGGCTGGGTCCTCCAGAAGGGAAGCAGCAGCGGGGCGAGTGCAGGCTCCCGGGAACCTGCTGGCCACGGACGCGCCCCTGGCGGGCGCCCGCCCACCACACGGCGCCTCCTCACCGCCGTCAGTGAGTCACGTGCTTCTGCCCACTTGCATTTCCTGTCTTTGAATTACGCCTTTGCATCTCTTGAGTTTTTGCCTTTTTCTTGAGCTGTAGGGGTTTTGAAAAACCAGATGTGACTGACACGGGTCCTTCCAGCGTGCTCCCGACGCTGCTCTGTCTCACTTGCCTTTCGTCTTGATCCTCATCCCTTTCATCCTGCCAGCGTTTTTTTGATTCTCAGATGTAGTTAAATTTAGTCGCCCTTCTATGGGTGTTTGCATATTCTTTTCATAGTTCTCAAGTCTGTTGGAAAACAGTTCTGCTTTCTGCTTGGGGAGATTCCTGACCTCAGAGAAGCCATCTGGGGAAACCAGATAGGAGGGGACACCATACCAGCGGGAAGTCCACGGCGAGGCCTGCACCGCCCCGGGCAGGGAGCGACGCTGCGAGCCGGCCGCTGGGGGCCAGACCCAGGCTGTGGGGGGCCAGACCCAGGCCGCAGGGGCACCCAGCCCTGCCCGGAATGGGGCCCCAGGCCGTGGGGGCACCCACCCCTGCCCGGAATGGGGCGGCCTCTTCCCAGACTGTGGGGGGCACCCACCCCTGCCCAGAATGGGGCGGCTTCTCTCCAGGCCGGAATGACTGCCAGGCTCGGGGGAGCTGCAGCCCCTGGTTGCCCCCACTCTGCTGGGACCACCTCAGGCTGGCAGTCACCGGGGGTGCTCCTCTTCTGGGCTCCCCCGTTTCGCCAGTGGTTAGACCCAGAGGATGAGCCCTGGGACCCGGACCACGGGGACGGCAGCCTTAGAGCCCCACCTGGGACTTCACCCAGAGGCGCAGCACGGCCCCAGCCTCAGGGAGGGAGTCTGGTCTGGCCGGGCAGCAGCAGTGCATGCTGGTCAGAGGTCATCATGCGGCTGGAACAGGATCTGCAGATGGTCCTGGACCCTCACACGTCTGCGGACTCCCGGCTCAGAGGGCCTGAAGCCCCAGGTCACGGGGTGGGCGGCCCGAGCCCCTCTGGGAACACGGGAGGCCCCGATCAAAGCCTCCCTCCCGGGCACCCTCAGAGTCCAGGTGGCTCTTTCTCTTCATGAGCTGTCCTTCCCGTGAGGACACCAGCCCTGCTCTGTCCACGTTCGCTCTGACGCCCCAACTTACTCTGCGAAGACCCCACCTCCTAGATGCACGTGTTCACAGGAGCCCGCGACTTCAGCGCCGAACTTGGAAGGGACACACCATTCAGCCTGTCGGACAGGTCCTGTGAAGACTGAGTAGGAGGTTTTCACGTGCGGAGTGGAGGGCCAGCGGCTGGCAGCCCTTGGGGAAGCCTCCAGGAGTGTCCAGCAGGGGAGTTCCTGGGGTCCGCACTGGTTCTCAGCGCCCAGGTTCCTCCTAGACCCCCACGACCATCTGTAAGCCCTGCTGGGAACCCTCATTACTGCCTGGAGAGTCACTCCCTTTGAGGACATGGGAACGCCCTCTGAGAAGCCAACCAGCCCGGATGAGCTCCCCAAGCCCCTGAGGCCTGGAAGCAGACTCTCTGAGGACGTGGGCAGGCCCTCCGAGGTGCTGAGGTTGGGAAAGGGGCGCCAGGACTCTGGGCCCCCGGCGGGTCTTGCTCTGTGGCAGCTGTGAACTCACACCTCTGCCAGACACCCAGGGGGGCAAGGGGTTGGTGGGCGTGGGTCCCTGTGCAAGGGGAGCCCCCCACCTACTGGCCAAGATGGCAACATGGCCACAGATCCCAGGGAGGGACGTGAGCCCTGAGCCTGCGGGGCGCGCTCCAGCCTGGTCCTTGCAGGGTCCTCAGGCCCGGAGGCAGCAGGGGGCACGCTGGAATGCGGACTGTGACTCAGCACCCGCGGGAGGGCCCGGCTCCCGGGGGCAACGCTGACTCACTTGTGGTTCAGGAACGCGGCTTGTCAACCTTAGAATGTGTCACAGGAGCTGTGGGGGCAGCCCAGGCGAGTCATCGAGAGGAGGGAACAAACGTGGTCACCGGTAAGACCCCAAGGAGCCCTGGGCCTCCTAGACCCTCAGAGGGACCACCTGGGGATGCCGATCCCAGGATGCGGAGGTCAGGGCTTCTCTGAGGCCGTAGCCCGGCCCGAGGGGCCCTGATTCAGAGGACGCTGGTTCTGTTGAAACAAGGCCTGCACGGTGCCTCGGGGTGGGGGCAGGAATGTGCTGAAATAGGAAAGGAAACTGTTGCTCACCCCTCACCCCCAGAACGGTACCAGGAACCACGCTCACTCTTTAAAGGACGTTTTAAATAAAGTCTTCAGGAAGGCTCACACTGTTCCTACTGTGAGTAACTTGCGGCTCTCTCTGAAGGAGGCGTCAGGGCACCTTTTCTAACTTGCGGCTCTCTCTGAAGGAGGCGTCAGGGCACCTTTTCTAACTTGCGACTCTCTGAAGGAGGCGTCAGGGCACCTTTTCTAACTTGCGGCTTCTCTGAAGGATACGTCAGGGCACCTTTTCTAACTTGCGGCTTCTCTGAAGGAGGCGTCAGGGCACCTTTTCTAACTTGCGGCTCTCTCTGAAGGAGGCGTCAGGGCACCTTTTCTAACCTGCGGCTTCTTTGAAGGATACGTCAGGGCACCTTTTCTAACTTGCGGCTTCTCTGAAGGAGGCGTCAGGGCACCTTTTTGGTCCTTGAACACACGGCACGGTTGTTTTTCAGGGAGGTGCTGGAAATGACGTGAAAGTCGCTCAGTCGTGTCCGACTCTTCGCGACCGCATGGACAGTCCATGGGATTCTCCAGAGTAGAATCCTGGAGTGGGTGGCCTTTCCCTTCTCTGGGGGATCTTCCCAGCCCAGGGACGGAACCCAGGTCTCCTGCTTTGCAGGCGGATTCTTTACCAGCTGAGTCCGCAGGAAGCCCTCGTGTGTAAGAATTAGAGCTTCCGCCTTCACCCCGGCTCTCACTCCTTGACTTTTTGTTTTCCCCCCGTGTTGGGGCTTCGCGTTTGCTCCCTGACCCCAGCTTGAAATCAGCTCTGAGGAGGAGACCTCCCCGGCCTCCCTGAGGTTCCCCCTGGAATCCCTGGAAACCCGGCCCACAGGGCCACCGTGTGGCCCACAGAGCCCGGCCTCCTCCCCGCGCGGCCACGGCTCCGCCCGGCGTCTGCACCCCGGGCTGGCCTTCAACATTCCAGCTGCTCCAAGAAGCCTCTCCTCCAGGTGGGTCCCAGGTGCCCCCACGTTCCGGCCGGGCTTCCGGCCGAGGGAGCACCCCATGTGGGTGCAGACGCCCTCAAAGCTTGGGCTCCCGGGACTGCCGGAGCGAGTATAGACAGGAGGTGACGGCTCACTCACCCATCCTGAAATGGGGCTCAGTGGGCACCTGCCCCTGCCCTGCGCCCCTGCCCATGTGAGGTGGTGGCGGTGTGGGGGTGTGGGGAGGTTGGAGGGGAAGAGTGGGGTGTGCAGGTGGAGGGGGATGGGGGAAGGGGGAAGGGGACTCAGGGGAGGCCCGGTGAGGGGGAGGAGCCAGGGTCTGCAGGCCGCTCACCGGAGGCAGGGGCACAGGGTGGGTGATGGTTTGGGGCTCCCTGAGGCCCGCAGACCCCTGACCAGCTGTGAGAGGGCGGGCAGGCCCTCAGCAGGGAGCAGGGAGGAGGGGCCGCAGGAGACCCAGCATTTGAGCCCATCAGTGGGAGTCCTTCCAGCACAGGGATGGGGAGAGAAGGGGTGGGCTGGGGTCCTGCTCAGGACCTCTGCTCTCCTTGCAGATGCTGCCCTGTCTGGGGCTGCCCCTTGGACCTGCGGCGACTCTCCTCCAAGAGCTTAAGGAGCGTCCTGCTGCCTTTGTCTCCTGTCCCACTCATAAAGTTAACAGGCGCGCTCTGGGGATTTAGACTAGAGAGAAGATGAAACTGACCAGGGGTGCCGTCACCTACAAGCTGGAGGGAGGGCTGCATTCTTGGGCTTCCTGGTTTCTCTTAAGAGTCTCCGCGAAGGGCCCGATTTCTCTTCGCCTGTTCTCTCTCAAGTTCAGGTGCCACTGTGCAAATGAAGCCAGGAATCAAGCGAGAAATACGCGCTTAACCCGACTCCGGGTCACCCCCATCACCAACTGGGATCCTTGTAAAACAGGGTCAACCAGATTTTTGGAACTGTGTTCAAAACTTTCCACTTTTCCCCTAAATCGACACTGAAATGCCTGTGCCCCCACTCCCCTGCCTTGTCCCAGGAGAAAACTCCCAGAGAGACCCCGTTCCTAGAAGACGCCCAAGCCCTTTAAGAAAGCTGGTGATGAGCCCCCGCAAGGGCGCGCATGTTCTGACTGGTTCTGATATGAAGGTCGATGCAATGGCCCTGAACAAAATGATGCAAATCCGACCAGGCGTCACCTTGAGCGACCTCTGCTTCATCTCCCAGTGGGTCCTTGGTCAAGATATACAAGCATCACAGGGGCCTGCTCATCCTCCCCACACTGAACAGGGGCCCCAACCACACCCCGTGTCATGGCGCGCACGAAGGAGCTGGGGTGGGCGGGCGGACGGCATCGGGCGTGAGGGCCCCGCAGCGCAAGTGCATCCAGAGAAGGGGGAGGTGGGCAGCCAGGCCCCGCCCTCTCGTGCTCCTCTGAACGGTTCTAGGGCTTTCCACGCAACTACAGTGCTCGTTTCATTCTCAAAAGATACAATAAAATGTGTTTTTCTGGTCGGCATTAATTTCATAGCTTTCCTCCCTCCCCTCCCGGGCACCCACTAGCACCTGATATCAAGGTGCTTCCCCCTGCAGATGGATTGCAGGGACTTAGGCCTCAGATACAGGCCAGCCTGAACAGCGGGGTGTGCTCAGGCCGGGATGGATGGGGCCTGGGGTGCCTGCCTTGGCTGCCTGTGTGCCTGGGGGGTGTGCCCCTGGGGTCGGCCCCCGTCAGGGTGGTCCCGTTCTCTCTCCTGGGTCCCACCTGTCACTCATGGCTGCCAGGGCCCAGGGGACAGCCCATCCCCCTGCACCGGCCACCCCCTTGAGAGCCCTCTGGGAGATGCCCCTCCTGAAGCTGTGTGTCGCAGGGAGGATTTTCTCAGCTGTCTTGGGACCTCTGCTGGGTCTGTGATGTAATCTGAGCACAGACAGTCTCCGGAGGAAAGAATACTCACTTATTTGATGTTGGTTTTATGCCCCTCAGGGCTTCCCTGGTGGCTCAGATGGTGAAGAATCTGCCTGCCAAGCAGAAGGTGTGGGCTTGATTCCTGGGTCAGGAAGATCCCCTGGAGGAGGAAACGGCAACCCACTCCAGTGTTGTCACTGGAGAATCCCATGGACAGAGGAGCCTGGCAGGCTACAGTCCATGGGATTGCACAGAGTCAGATATGACTGAGCATGAGACAAGCACTGTACTTACGTGCCTGGGGGTGGCGGCTTCACAGAAGGTAAACCCCCAGAGAAGTGGCTAGGCTTGGGGGATTTGTGCCATTTGATAAGGAAGGATGCACTTCAGGAACTGACAAAGCAAAGAGAGGGGGTGTGTCGGAGGGGCCGGCCCGCCCGAGTGTCTCAGGTCCGTTAGCGGAGGCTGCAGCGGTGGGCCCCTCACAGGGAACTGGTCTCCTTCAGGCAGAGGGACCTCCCGTCTGCGTTTCCCGATTGCTTTCAGCTCAAAGCGTTCCCTCTGGGGTGACACCCTGTGGATGGCTCAGTCTGGGCTCCCACTAACCACGTCCCCAAGGCACTGTGATCTGCGGTGGCCACTGTCTGCACCCCTGGGCTACTTCAGCTGGTGTTTGCACAGGTTTGTAAGGCACTTGGGGAGGGTGTCAAGACCCAGCTTTTCTCGAGAGGAGAGGGAGACCCCCGGAGCAGCCCCCCCAACTCTGTGGTCCAAAGCTGGGACAGACGCAGGCCCAGATGGGGCCAGGGCAGGAGTGGAGGCCTGTGTGCCCCGGATGTTGACCTGGGGGGGGGTCTCTACACCCTGGGGGCTGTGGGAGAGAGGCCAGACCCCATCCCTCGGGTGAGGAGTCTAGCGGGTGGGATGCGGAGGGGAGTGGGCACTGGCCCTCACCCCTGGGCTCCTGAGGTCAGCACACGTTCCGACGCCCATCCCTAGGAGCCCCACGTGAGGGCAGCAGCCCAGGAAGCTGAGTGTCCAGATGTGGGTGTCTGGACGCAGTTCACCAGGGACGCAAGTGTGGCCTGGCCCTCTGGACCTTCCAAGCAGGTTGTCCTGCCGCAAAGGCAGGTCCTGGTTCTGTTTCTGGGACGGTGGCATGTGACCCTGTACCCGCCTGAAGCCTGCCCTCGTGCCTGCCCCAGGGCCGGAGCAGCCCACCGCCTTCTAGGGACGCCCAGGGTCCAGGCTCTGTCTCAGGAGGCAGGGCTCGGGGATCCCCAGTCCCAAGTGCGGGCATCTGCAGGGGCTGGACCGAGGCTGCCGCCCGCCTCCCAGGAAGCACTGATCCCTGCAGAGAGAGGCCAGGTCACCTTGGCCCTCCTCCCTCAGGCTCCAGGGAAAGATGTCCCCAGGGCAGGTGCCAGTGTCGGGGGACTGGGGACGGGACCTGGGCTTCCCTGAGGGCCTCCACGTGCGCCCAGAGCCCGACCCTCCTGGGTGGAGGTGTCTGCCCCTGAGCTCTGGGAGAGGGCGGGTGAGTGTGCAGGGGAGTGCATGTGCCTGGTGTGCACGTTCGAGCGTGGGTGTGCGTCGGGGTCATGTACGACTCTGCATGTATGAGTGTGCCCACACCGTGTGTGCATGTGTGCATGAGCCTGGTGGGCAGATGTGCGAGTGTGGGTGTGCATGGGGGTCATCTACGACTCTGCATCTTGCACATACGTGTGCAAGCATGTGTGCAATCTCGGGTCTCGGGCAGCCTATCTGCGTGCACGTGTGTGTGTCTGCTGAGGGGAGGAGCGCAGAGAAGGGTGATGAGTGGGGGCAGAGGTCCCTCGAGGGGGTGGGCAGCGCGGGTGCGGCCATCGCGGGCTGTCCTGAGCTGCTGCCCGAGCCCCGGACCGGCGAGGATCCTGGGTGTCGCCCTGGCTCTGGGCTCCCGCGGGTCTGGCCATGGCCGAGCCCACAGCGCCCTCTGCTGCCCCTCGGCCTCCGCGCGCGAAGCCGCCGGGCAGAGCAGCAGGCAGAGCAGCAGCGCGGGGCTCTGGGGTCAGGTTGTGGGGGGTTGGAGGTGGGGGGGGCGAGCGGTTCGGCCCCAGGCAGGTGCCTGGGCGCACGGACCCACTGGCACAGCCCTGGCGGGTCCGCGGCTGCATTCTAGCACACAGGCCCCTGTGGGCCTAAGAGAGGCCGCGGGGTTCTTCCGCCTTGGTAATCCGGGGAGGAGCGCCCGCCCACCTGGGAGGCCAGAGGCCTCCTGGACCTTCCCTCGGGGCGGGATGTCAGAGGCGCCCGCACGGTCACTTAAGGCCGTCTCCCCTCCGGAGCTGACTGCGTGCGGAGGGCTGAGGCTGGGTGCTGGGCACAGTCGCTGTGCCCCTGCCACTGAGAAAGGGTTCAGGTCCTCACCCCACCGCGCTGATCAGGGCCACCCCACCTGCTGCAGCCCCCGGAGAGCAGACCCAGGGCCCCACTGGCTCTGTGGGGGCGTGGGGGGCTTTCCCCCCAGGACAGTGAGAAGATCACAGGACAGTCCCCCTAAGCAGGACTGGAGCCTGTGACCACCTGTGTATCAGCTCTTCATCCAGGGCCCCAAAGACATCAAGGGAGAAAGTGGACAGAAGAGAGAGTCGGGGTAGAGATGGGATGGCGGAGAGAGAGACAGGGAGGAGGAGAGACAGGGATGGGGGAGAGACAGGGATGGGGAGACAGGGATGGGGGGAGACAAGGATGAGAGAGACAGGGACGGGGAGAGACAGGGATGAGGAGGGACAGGGATGGGGGGAGACAGGGATGGGGAGAGACGGGGATGGGGAGACAGGGATGGGGGAAGATAAGGATGGGAGAGACAGGGATGAAGGGGGAGACAAGGATGAGAGAGACAGGGATGGGGAGAGAGACAGGGATGGGGGGAGTCAGGGATGGGGAGACAGGGATGGGGGGAGTCAGGGATGGGGGAGTCAGGGATGGGGGAGACAGGGATTGGGGAGACAGGGATGGGGGAGTCAGGGATGGGAAAGTCAGGATGGGGGAGACAGGGGTTAGGGAGACAGGGATGTGGGAGTCAGGGATGGGGGGAGACAGGGATGGGGGGAGACAGGGATCGGGGAGACAGGGATAGGGGTGTCAGGGATTGCGGAAACAGGGATGGGGGAGTCAGGGATGGGGGGAGACATGGATGGGGGAGACAGGGATGGGGGGAGTCAGGGGTGGGGAGACAGGGATGGGGAGACAGGGATGGGGAGACAGGGATGGGAGGAGTCAGGGGTGGGGAGACAGGGATGGGGGGAGAGACAAGAAAGTGAGGGCGGGGTGCAGCGGCATCAGCCCCAAGCCCCGCCTTTATCCTCTCTTAGAGAGTTGTGGGTCAGCTTGCAGGTGGGTGGCCATGTCTCACAGCCCCCGACTTGCCCACTAGATACCCAGGGTGCAGGGACCAGGCTTAATCTGTTTTCTGGACAAATCAGTGGACCCGGGAACCACTCGCAGACTCCATCCCCCTCCAGCAACGTGTGTCTTGAGCCCGGGGGCGCCTCTTTCTGGAGCCACTGAGCACTGAGCAGGGTGCCCACACCTCTCCTTTGGGTGCTGGGGGAGCCCCTCCTGTTGGCAGCGTGGGACAGAGCTTTCTCCCTCTGCTTCCTAGTTGCTGGCCCTGAGACTCTGCGGCTTCCCACGGAGTCTGTGTTCTAAGTGGGCACATTTGTTCGTGTCCATGTTCTCAGGGACATGTACATGGGCTTAAATGGTTAAACATCTCAAACAAATATACTTGGCGAATGGAAATCAAACCTTATTTCCTTTTAATTTCCAAGTTGTCTGTGGCAAGCTGACTTGAAAGACATTGAAATTGGATAGGTAATTAATTCACATGTACCTACAAGAGAGGAGAGGACGCACGAATTATTTGTAACATTTTGTAAGCACTGAAATTAATGTAGTGTGAATTTGTCATTTCTACCCAAAGTTACAGATTTTCTATATTATAATTTAATCTTTCCAATGTAAAAAGAATAGGAATTTTGCCCTTTCTGGCCTCTCGGGAAGCAAGGACTAGTGTATCTAATTATCTGAACACATAAGAACGTAAAGGACTAGCAAGGAGTGAAATTATAAATCGGCCGGAGAAACCCCCGTCTGCTGATTAAACTCTCCTCCTGGCGCCCTCAGCAATCGTGTTGCCTCTGTGTTCATAATAATTGCATGTGTCAAAGCCGAGGCTTTGTGCAGATGGGACGGACGCCTTACAGCTTTAATTCAGAGGGAGCTGGCTGCCCACCGCGGGGCGGAAGGGGCGGGGCCGCGGCCGAGGGGCAAAGGCCCCGGTGACAGGTGAGGCGCCGGGGTCTCCTCAGGCTACCTCGGGCCGGAATTTCTGAAAAGAGAATGCAGTTGACCCACACAAGCAGCCACCTGCCCTCCGGGCCTCGGTGAAGGAGGCCGTCTCGTGTCCTCCGGGGAGTGGACTTCAGCAGGAGACACTGTCGAGCCTCAGGGCGGTAGCACAGGTGGATGAGAGCTTCTGACATGCTCGCATTTCAGCCACAAAACAGAACCCTGCTTTCACCTTTCAAGTGCTTCCCGAAGCCCGGGGGCCGCCCCTTCTCTCTCTCCCCGCCCGGGAGCCCCGGCTTTCTTGTCTCCCGGCACCAGAGCGGCTGGCGCCTCTGAAGCCGTTTCACTGAAGGGCTCGACGGCTTCCAAGCAGGAGGCGCTGGTTTGTCATCAGAGGGACAGTCCATCGAGACACCGTCTCTGCCCCGGAGACCTTCTCTCTGCCGGTGAAAGGGGCCCGCTGCCGGGAAGGCGCTGCTGTCACAGAAGCACACCACGGTGAGGCGGTGTGGGGCTGCAGCAGCCACCCTGACAGCTGTGGGCTCTGGGCACACCTTCCCCTTTGGGCAGAGGACCCCCTGCCACCCGGGGCAGAGGGGACCCGGCCATGTGGGGCAGAGGGAACCCCACCATCCATGCAGAGGGGCCCTGCCACCCGGGGCAGAGGAGACCACCAGCCAGGGAAGAGGGGACCCCGCCACCCGGGGAAGAGGGGACCCCGCCACCCGGGGAAGAGGGAACCCCGCCACCCGGGAAAGAGGGGACCCCGCCACCCGGGGAAGAGGGGACCCCGCCACCCGGGGAAGAGGCGACCCCACTACCTGGGGAAGAGGGGACCCGGCCACCTGGGGCAGAGGAGATCCTGCCATCTGGGGAAGAGGAGATCCTGGCATCTGGGGCAGAGGGAACCCCGCCACCTGGGGCAGAAGGGACCCCGCCACCCGGGGCAGAGGGGCCCCGCCACCCGGGGCAGAGGCGACCCCGCCATCCATGCAGAGGGGACCCTGCCATCTGGGGCTCCCTCATATGTGGATGGCTCCGACTGAGCCCACCTGTGCCTCTCCGGTCGTGGATTTCTTTCTGGCCTATGTTTGGCAAGTGAAGGCCTCCCATTCAGCTAAAGGTGGCAGAGGTTTTGGAGGGCTCTGGGCTGCTCTCTATCTTAGCCCCAAACAAGCACCGTGGATGAGGCAGTTGAAACGAGACGTTTCTCCCCGAGGCCTGAGGGTGGACGTCCAGGGCGGGGTGCTGGTGTGCTCCATGCCCAGCGGGCCCCTTCAGCCGGCCGCCTGCTCGCTGTGGCTTCGCCTGGCAGAGCCAGTTCTGGGGTCTCTTCTTACATGGGCAGGGATCACTTCAGGTCCGAGGCTACCCTGACGCCCTCCCGTCACCTCACCTGCCTCTCGTCTCCGCTACCGCCACTCGGGGGGTTAGGGCTGTGCCGTGAACATGGAGGCGGCAGCTCAGCCCCCGCCTCCGTGAGCACAGCTCTGCACGTACAGGAGCAGCCGCGGGCTGGGAGGCAGCGGTAACGTGCTGGTCCTCGCCGCGCTGGGCCTGCGGGTTGTCCCCTGCGAGCCGGCTTCTGCTCCCTGGCAAGTGGGTCCCAGAGGGGCTTCAGGACCTCGTTTGCGGCAGTGATACAGGGCGGTGTCCCCATGGCGACGGGGCCTCCATCTGCCACGTGGGTGCCGTGAGAACACGGTCCAGGCCACCGGGAGGGGCCCCATTGGACCAGGGCCTCTGGTGTGGAGAGGTGATTGGCAGATTGCGACCAAGGCCAGGCCCTGAGGGTGAGCTCGGCGGCCTGCTCCCCGTTCCTGGCTGCATGTCCGCCCATAGCTGGCCGTGCCCGGCAGGGTCCCTGTCCTCTCCGTGGCTGTGACGGCCACAGTTCGCCTCTGCCTAGCCCTGTGAGACCCGACCTCTGCCCCAGCAGGACACCTCTGAAGGAGGAGAAGGGCCTCCGGGGGCTCAGCCCCTCCAGGGCGGGGCCAGGCCCTGCGCTTGGCTCAGTGATGTGCCGAGTGGGGCGCGTCCACCCCGGGGTCGGTCCTGACGGTCGCACTGGGCAAAGCATGCGGGGACCTTGGACAGCATCTGCCGCTCAGGGTCACGGATGTGCTGAACCCACGTCCCTTTTGCCCCCCCTTTTTTTTTCTTCATTTTCTAAAAAGAGTCCTCTCTATTTTTTCAAAAATTATTTATCTATTTCTGCTGGCGGTGGGTCTTTGTCACTGTGTGTGGGTTTTCTCCAGTTGCAGGAAGGGGGTTAGTGTTTGTTGGGGGGTCGGGCTTTTCACCGTGGGGGCTTCTCCTCCTGCTCAGCATGGGCTCCGGGGTGCACAGGCTCAGCAGCTGGGGCCCACGGGCTTAGCTGCCCTGCAGCAGGCGGGGTCTTCCCGGACCAGGGGATGGACACACGTCCCCCGCGTCGGTAGGGGGGCTCTTAACCACTGGGCAGCAGGGGGTTCCTGCCTTTTTAACTTAACGGCTGATGTCCGCTGCCTGCCGTGCCCTCTCCTTGACGCCAGGGCCGGGCAGAAGGCGCGGTGGGACCCTCCAGGGCCCTGTGTGGCTCCCGCTGCCCCGGAAGGGTCCCGCTGGCCGTGGTGACGAGAAAGGCTGGGAAGGTTCAGCCCCTCGGGCAGCAGGGGCCACGGTTGACGCTCGACCTGAGCGCTGATGAGCGTGGGCACAACCCGATTGCTTTGGTCCGGGAAGCTCAGGGCGGCCACTGTGACGTCAGAGCATCAACGGCGAGGCCTTTCAGCTGACTGAGAGCTTGTCTGGGAAACGTGAGTAAGTGTTAGTCCCTCAGCCGTGTCCCACTCCTTGCGACCCCATGGACGGCAGCCCACCAGGCTCCTCTGTCCATGGGATTCTCTAAGCAAGAATACTGGAGTGGGCTGACATTTCCTTCTCCAGGGGCTCTTCCCCACCCAGGGATCGAACCTGGGTCTCCTGCACTGCAGGCGGATTCTTTACCCACTGGGCCACAGGGGAGGCCCCTGGAAACATAAACCCGCCTCGTCCACCCAGCATTCCGCTCTCCTCTGATCAGAGCATTCCGCTCTCCTCTCTACTGGCCATTTTAGTGTCTTTGCAAGATCTGATTTTTTGTATTTATGCTTAAGAAAGAAAAACAGAGATTCCCCCCAAGAAAGACAGGATCCCCAGGCCTGGGTTCTCTGGGATCCACCCTAAAGGTGCCAGCAACTTACCCCAGAGCAGTTGCTGCGCTTCACCGTCGGGTGGACTCTCTCCTCGCTTCCTTGGCACCTGCTGCTGCGTTTTCCGCGCGAACCTGAAGTCAGGTGTCTCGGCCAAAGCCAGGAGCCACGTTCTCATACTTTCTCGACGCTAAGCACTGCAGCAGGGAGAGAGCCGAGGCCCAGGCCCGCTCGCCCGCCGCGGGGCGCCGCCCTGATAAGCGCTAGAGCGCCTTCAGCAGTTCCCGGTGCAGAGACAGCAAGTCTGTCTCCGAATTTCTAGAATTTTCCAGGATGTACGGAGACGGGCAGATGGATGCAGGGTGTTGAAAGCAGACTTTTACGAAACAGGCGCGGCTCACATCCTGACGCCTCAGCCGTGCGCCTTTGACAAGACCTCGCGATTCCTGAGGTTCTGTCTCCATGCTCACAACAGCGGGAGCACCCCTATCAGGACCACGAAGAGGACGGGGATCCGCGGACACAGGGCTCCTCACACCGTGGTGTCTGAGCCCAGAGCAGCTGCGCTTATAGTAGGGCACACGGAACTCCCAACGGTTCACAGACATAGTCGTGAACACCTAGACGGTGGGGACCCTGTCATACCAATTACTCAGTAAATCTAGCCCCGTGTCTCCAAGCCTGGTAGCTGCTCTGGAAGGGGATGGAGGGGTGGTTACAGGTGCAGAAAGCATCCGGAACTTCAGGAACCTGTTGCTGGGATGATGGGGGTGCAGAGGGGCATTTGGAAAACAGACCAGAGGGTGCCTGGTTACGGAAGACAGGGGTGGGTCGGCCGTAAACGGAGCAGGAGACTGAGGGCATCACCTTGGGGGGTGCCTCAAGGGGGTCTCCAGGGCCTGCACCCCAGCACCGGAGTGGCGGAGGGGACAGGAGGCCTCTTGCGGGGCAGGGGGGCTGCCTCCCTGAGGTGATGTCTTTCTCCCGCTGGGGCGGGGGCTCACGACAACCCTTCCTGGTCCTGGGCTGTGGCTCTGGAATGCAGAGTCACCCCCACCTTCAGGGGAGTCGGCCTCACAAGCTGGAGGGACATAGGAGAACGGGTTGGCTGCTGCCCACTGGAGCCCCTGGAGCCCAGGGAGGTGGCCAGAGTGACCGGGGTGTGCCAGGAGTGTGCCAGGATGGGTGTGCCAGGACGGGGTGTCCTAGGATGGGATGTGCCAGGATGGGCCCTCCCTGGGGGAACAGTCCCCCTGCACCCTCCGTGGGCCCTGCGGCTTTGTGTTTCTCCCAGAGGGAATGCCAGCTGGGGGCCAGCGCTGATGGGGTGACCCCACCACCTGGGTCGACTGGGCAGAGACTCATGGAAACCACAGGCCCAGGGCACGGAGAGCAGGTGGTGCCCACTGGAGCGACGTTATGACAGTAAGTCAACAGCCAAGATGCCACAGACAGAGCCCTGAAAGAGGCGACCCCTGCAGCCTGCTGGGCGGAGAGAGAGAACCCTCGTGTCCCACATACGAACGAGCAGCCGTCGGCAGATGTCTTCCCGACAGGGAGCCCCAGGCCCAGATGGCTTCCCTGCTGAATTCAGCCACACGTCTAAGGAGGAGAAGTTGCTGGGTCCACAGGAGCTTCCTCAGAAACTGGACAGGAAAGAAAACTTCTCAGCTCAGCGCGTGAAGCCAGCGCCGCCTCGACCCCCGAACCAAAGACGTGCCGTGTGAAAAACCACGTGCAGTGTTCCTCATGAGCATAAGTGAAAAGAGTGTTGGCAAATTTTAGAAAACTGAGTCCAACAATGATTTGAAAGAGCGGTGCATTGTGATACACAAATTTAAAAGCCAACGTACGGTCCCGGTAAATGGTTTCAGCAAACTAGGCGAGGAAGGGACGGTAGTCTTCACACTTACAAACAGTATCAGTGATGTCACACTTAACAGTGACGACTAATCGCTGTCCCACAGGGTCAGGAAGGAGGCAGCAGTGAGCCTCTCAACGCCGCTATTCAACACCGTCCTGAAGGTTCTAGTCCGAACAAGAAGGAGAGGAAAACAACAGGCAGATCAGAAAGTAAGAAATGAAATTCTCTGTTCCCAGGTGACATCATTGTCGATGCAGAAAACCCCAAAGGAGCCACAGAAAGAGGGGCTGGAACTGACCCGTCAGAGCAGCAAGGTCACAGGATGCAAGCTCAGCCTCCAAAGCCAAGGTCTCGGAGACTTAATAGTGGCCACCAATCAGAAGTTGAACTCAACAAACAGTGTTGCAGGCTGGACCCTGGCACGTGTTTCCTCCTGCAGCCTGCGGTCTGGGACGCTCTCCACGCTCAGGAAGTGGCTAGAAGGCCGCCGCACATGAGTGCTGGGGGGCTGCTCTCGGGCCCTCCGCCTCCAGCTCGGCATCAGCCTCTGCTCAACAACTCAGCTCTAGAGGCCAGACTCACTCCTCACTCGGGGTGAGGGACTGGGGCTCAGCGGCGGGTCACTTCGGATCTGGGGGCTTCGTCAGCTGGGGGAGGGGCCGAACCGGGGCGGCATCAGTGGAGACCAGCCAGGAGGCTGGGCGGGGCGGCCCTGGTGAGGCGTGTGCAGGACTTTCCCGGAGCTCGGTGACTGCAGGCTGCAGGGACGAAGAGCTCTAGCTTCCATGGGTCCCTCTCCCCCTCCCCTGCCCTGGGACTAATCCCCGCCGCACACCCCGCTCCTTCCTGGAGGGGCAGAGACCTCCCGGCCAGGTGTGGGCCGCTCCAGGTCCTTCACGGAGGCCCTAACAGGGAGTTTGCTCCTCGGTTTCCAGCAGCGGCTGGCGCTCCTCGGCTCGTGGCCACCCTGGTCCAGCCTTCGGGTCCATCACTTTCACACCCCCACCCAACTGCCTTCCCATCACCTTCTCCACTCGTCAGCCCGCCCGCTGCCTCCCTCTCCCAAAGCCCCCTGTGACGGCATCTAGAGCCCACCCAGGCAACCCAGGGGGAACCTCTTCAAGGTCCTTGCTGTGGACTGAACGTCTGTGTCCCCCACCCACATGCGGAAGCCCTGAGCCCCGATGGGATGGTGTCGGTGGTGGGTCTTTGGGCAGCGATTAGGGTGGGAGATGGCGAAGGGGGGTCCCGGGATGGGACTGGTGCCCTCCTACGAGGAGGAGGCGATCAGAGTCTCCTCTGTCCCGTGAGGACCCGGTGAGGAAGCGCACCCCTCACTGGACGATCGCCTTCACTGAGAGCCAGCCCTGGCCATTAATCACGTCTGCAGAACGCGCTCACCAAAAATACAGCAACTGGAATGAGAGGGACGCCTAGCCACGCTGACAAACGCTCATGTCGGGACTTGGGGGTTTCCTTATGTCGTGCCTCAAAGCGATGATGCCGGTAATGTTCAAGAAAAATACTTCTCCTTTGTCACGCTTTTCATGGCACATTTTCAAAAGTTTTAGGGAGGGTAGAGACTGCAGGGGCTCCCTGTCCAGCTCACCAAGGCCTCCGTGCTCCCACCTGTGGCCGGGGGTAAAAAGAAATGGAGAGACTGATGGAGGCAGGTTGGAGGGGGAGTGTGAACCCCTACTCCAGTGGAGACTCACCATCCTATTGCAGTCCAGCCAGGGTTGAAATTTCAACTGATTTCCCTGGTCCCCTCCAAAGAACTCCAGGCTCCCAGGAGGTCTCCAGAGGGTGGACGTGGTCACCTTCGATAAAAAGAATTGCACCTTTGGTGACTGGGAACAGCTGGCTGAGACTCGGTTCCAGGTCTCTGCAGGGAGAAGCCCTCAGGTTCCAGGCCAAACCTGGAAGGCCACGAGCCCGCAGGTTTTACAGAGGTCGGAGAGCAGGCGGGGACCCGGCACCCTCCATGTCCAGGGGCACAGAGGTGGATGACCGGGGCTGCTCCTGGGCTGAAGCTCTGGGTGCCGGCGTCCTTGCTGGCAGGTGTGAGCAGAGGGGCTGCTGGGAACCTGGGCCGGCGTCGGACAGCCACCTGTCTTCTCCTGATTTAGGACATTGCTACCCGGCCGCATCTTGTACTGGCAGTTGAGCTAAGATAATCACATTGCATCACATTGTTTCACACTGCTTTGAAGTGAAGTCGCTCAGTCCGACTCTTTGCGACCCCGTGGACTGTAGCCCACCAGGCTCCTCCCTCCATGGGATTCTCCAGGCAAGAGTACTGGAGTGGGTTGCCATTTCCTTCTCCAGGGGATCTTCCTGACCCAGGGATTGGACCCAGGTCTCCCGCATTCCAGGCAGACGCTTTAACCTCTGAGCCACCGGGGAAGCCCACGATTACATTTCTACTGCACTGTTACCTTATCTGACTCTGATAGGAGCCAACCCAAGATTAGATGGAGACATCACTAAAATCCCTTCAAATTAGATCCCAAGTTTAGATGGGTTTCCTGCTTTCATGACTAAGATCCTGAAACATCACTCTGAACGTCAGGACCTGTGTTTTATTTCTCTGAGGAATGTAGATGTGCAAGCACTCACTGTGAACACCTGTCTCCACCCGGCTCCCGGCCACACCTGCATGAGATGCGGGTGCTGTCGAGGCGCTCCTGGCCTCCACACAGCTGCCCGGTCCCAGGGCAGAGGACAGCAGCCTGGAGGGTCTCGGCACAGTTATTCTCTAAGATACCGTCAGGTCATGCTGGGTGGTATTTTCAGCCCCATCTCAGTCCGCAGTAGGATAGATACTTGCCGAGCCCTTCCATCCTGCCTCAGTTGCTCAGTCCCCTGCCTCGGGAGCGGCTGCAGCAGCTGTCCCAGTCGCCCAGCAGGAGGCTGAGAAGGCCTCCCAGCTGGCCGCGGGAGGTGGCAGAGAGGAATTCCTGAGTCTGGCGTCTGACTGCAGACGATGACCCTAAAACCTCTCCCACTATTACCCTGCCATGACTCTACTACAGCTGTTGCTCAGTCATGTCCAATTCTTTGCGACCCCATGGACTGTAGCCTGCCAGACCCCTCTGTCCATGGGATTCCCAGGCGAGAACACTGGAGTGGGTTGCCATGCCCTCCTCCCAGGGATCCTCCCGACCCAGGGAACAAACCCAGGTGTCTCACACTGCAGGCGGATTCTTTTCTGTCTGAGCCTGAGGGAATCAGGGGACAATGAGGCATGGAGAGCTGTCTATGGAGATTTGGGAAGCCCCCCACCCCGGCCCTGCTCTGGGACTCACAGGGACCGCTTGCCACCCCGTGGAGCCCTCTTTCCTGCCCATCTGCTCCTCCGCCCCACTGCCCCAGCCATGTCTGAGGCCCCTGGACAGTGTCTGCCTCAGGCCCGCCGGGGCAGGATGCCCCTGTGTCCTCATTCTCCAGACGGACAGGCCTTCTGGGTGGGACAGGACGCAGGTCCTGCAACGGCCCTGGTGGGGCGGGGTGCGGGAAGGGCTGGGGAGGGGTGTCCAGTGGTCCTGGTGTGAGAGGTGTTCTGGGGCTTCAGTCCTAAAGCTCAGAAAGCCCTGGGCAGACTTCTAAGAGCTGGTCACCCTAGAGGGACAGAGCTCAGTCAGAGGGGCACCTCAGTAATCCAGGGGCCCTGTGACTGGGAGACTCAGGGAGGGGGCGCCGGCTCCTCCAGATCTAGCAGCCGGCCTGGGGCAGCAGGGCAGGAAGGAGCGTCCCCCCGCACCCCAGCCAGGTGTGTGGGGGAGGGGGTGGGTGGCGTTGGGGCAGGGTTGCTAGAGGGACCCAGCTTGACCACCCTGTCCACCCTGAGCCCGAGGTCACCTTCCGAGGGAACCATTTATAGGGGCTGCCCCCAGCCGGGCTGCCCCTGCCCAAAGCCAGGCCTGCCGAGGACCGCGGACACTCCCTGCGCACCCAGGGTGGGGAGTGGGGGACAGGGGCGGGAGGCACGAGAGAGGCAACCCCTCCCCTCCCCGCGCAGCTGTAACTTTGGGATAATGTTGGGAGTTAGGCGACCCCGGCCCCCACCGACCCCTCCCCCTCCGGCTGACTCCCCTCCATCCCTGGGCGCCCCCGCCCCGCGTCCCCACCCCCCATCCCTGGGCGCCCCCTCCCTGCGTTCTCCACCCTCCATCCCTGGGCGCCCCCGCCCTGCGTTCTCCACCCCCCATCCCTGGGCGCCCCCTCCCTGCGTTCTCCACCCTCCATCCCTGGGCGCCCCCGCCCCGCGTTCTCTACCCTCCATCCCTGGGCGCCCCCGCCCCGCGTTCTCCACCCTCCATCCCTGGGCGCCCCCTCCCCGCGTCCCCACCCCCCCATCCCTGGGCGCCCGCGTCCCCACCCCCCATCCCTGGGCGCCCCCGCCCTGCGTTCTCCACCCCCCATCCCTGGGCGCCCCCTCCCCGCGTCCCCACCCCCCATCCCTGGGCGCCCCCTCCCCGCGTTCTCCACCCCCCATCCCTGGGCACCCCCGTCCCCGCGTCCCCACCCCCCATCCCTGGGCGCCCCCGCCCCGCGTCCCCACCTCCATCCCTGGGCGCCCCCTCCCTGCGTTCTCCACCCTCCATCCCTGGGCGCCCCCCTCCCCGCGTCCCCACCCCCCATCCCTGGGCGCCCCCGCCCTGCGTTCTCCACCCTCCATCCCTGGGCGCCCCCTCCCCGCGTCCCCACCCTCCATCCCTGGGCGCCCCCGCCCTGCGTTCCCCACCCTCCATCCCTGGGCGCCCCCGCCCCGCGTCCCCACCCCCCATCCCTGGGCGCCCCCCTCCCCGCGTCCCCACCCTCCATCCCTGGGCGCCCCCGCCCCGCGTTCTCCACCCTCCATCCCTGGGCGCCCCCCGCCCCGCGTTCTCCACCCTCCATCCCTGGGCGCCCCCTCCCCGCGTCCCCACCCCCCATCCCTGGGCGCCCGCGTCCCCACCCTCCATCCCTGGGCGCCCCCGCCCTGCGTTCCCCACCCTCCATCCCTGGGCGCCCCCGCCCCGCGTCCCCACCCCCCATCCCTGGGCGCCCCCGCCCTGCGTTCCCCACGCCCACCCAGCGGCGGCGCTGTGGCCCTTGGAACCAGCGACCCTCGACTGCCAGACTTTGGGGGTCTCGTTCCCGCAGGGACAGGAACCTGGGACTCCCAGAGGGGACTGCGGCGGGGGGCACCAGCGACGCCAGCCTCTCCAGGAGCCAGACCTTTGGGGACCAGAGTGGCCGAGCAAGATCGAGACCAGCAAACCTGCGACCCCTCCCCAGCGCCCCGCGGCTGGACCTCCCTGGGGCGGCCAGGGTGCGGCCAAGGGGGGCGCTCCCGGCCTCCTCCCGCTCCTCACCTCTGCGCTGGTCCAGGGGTCCGTGGGCAGCCGGTCCTGGTCCCTCATCCCGCGCTCCCAGGCTGGGCGGCGCCCTCCCGGCTGTGTCCCCTCAGGACGCTCTGGCTGCTCTGACACTCTGTCCCCTCGGGACACTCAGACCTCCGGTGCTAACCCTTGAACCCGGGTCCTGCGGTGTCTCGTGGCCCCGGGGCCGGGGGCGTGGAGACTGCCCCGCCGCAGGGGCCAGGCGGCCTTGGGGAGGGGCCGGGTCCCCCTGGTTAGTACCTGCCCTGCTAGTCCCGCGGCGGGACGCGTAGCTGACCCTAACACTGCGGAGTCTGAGGTGGGCACTGTGGGGCTGGGACGTTTGTGCTGTGCCGTGGTCAGTTAACACACCATCGCCTCCCACCGCCTCTCTCTCAGTAACTCTCACGTGAGGATGCGGTGCTCTTACTATGGTCACCAGGGTGGCGCCCTCCCTGGACCCCGTCCTCTGACGCCGGCCGGCCTCCCACCCCACCTCTCAGGGTCTCTTGTCACGCGTCCGCGGGGTCTCCTCGCGTCTTCAGCATCTGTCATGTTCTGGCGAGTTCTTTAGCCTCTCTCTTCACGTGTTTGTATGACTAAGATGTGATTCTCTTCGGTCACTGCTTATTTTGCTTTCTCGTTGCCGTACCTTTCTCTGTTCCTGTTTCCGCTCTGGTCTTCATCGCCGAAACGATGTTTTCCTCTTATTTCTAACCGTATCTTAGGTCCTATGTACTCTTTCCTGAGTTTCTCTGACTTTGAAGGATCTTGTCCCCACGTTTGAGGTCATGGGTCCGTGGCAGTCAGCTTACTTTGAGTCAGCAGCTTTAGATTTTGCCCTGGTTTTGTGCATCTTTCTGCATGTTTTCATTATCTGCAGGGACCCAGCTCTGCTCTTTATTCTACTTTCCTCTTCTGATGGTAACTTGGCAGAGGGTTTGATTCTGATCCCCTTCTGTTGCTGACTTCTTATGCAAAACTGCTTTTTCTCAGCTCTCAGAAGGAAGCCTGTTGTACAATACAACATTTCTAACATCATCAGGCTCCTCTCATTTTCCTGCAGTTGGAAACAAAAGCTGTGGTGCCTGAGACTTCCTGACTCCGTCCCCTGTCCTTTAACCTTTCCAGGCTCAGAGCAAGAAACAAGAGTGAAGCTTGTCAAAGAAAGCGCGGGCTGGAGTGATGAGACTTTACCATCCATTTTTAATCCCTTTACTTAAAAGAAATGAGGAGAGTGAAGAAAGCCAAATGCAGCTGGGCACGTGTGCGTGTGGCTCCCTCTCCTGGACACTCACCCTTCTGCCCACTGGCCGGGTCTACCTTCCAGGTCTCTCCGTGAGAAGAGGTCCTGGTGATGATGGCTGATGCGCTTAGAGATGCTGGAGTCTTGACCACATGGCTGAAACATTCATGACACGCTAGCCTGAGTGTCCTTCCAAATCCGTTCTTGTCAGCTGCATAATTGATGGCGCCGTTGCTACTTCTGGAAGAGGAGAGAGTTGGCATAATTTGTTTATAAGAAAAGGAAGGATTCTGTTTGGAGAGCCCCCATGGGCTCCACTGAGATGCTCTGGTTCCCAAATATTGGAGGACAAAGAACATTCTTTTCCAGTTTGGAGACAGAATAGGAGTTAATCCCTGCTGAATGCGTTCTCCCAGCCTGGACTAGTGCAGCGACCTAGGCAGTAATCCCAGCGCTCTGAGGTGAACGGCCCGGATCCCGGGAGGTGGTGGGCAGCTGGAGTAAGGGGCCAGTGTGGGGTGTGGGGTTGGCGCTCCTGCGGGCTCCCCGTTGGTCAGTGTTTGGCTCCACCCCAGCCTTGTAACGGGGCTGAGAGAGTTCCGTGTGAAGAGACAGATGCGTCCTATCTGCACAGTTCAGTGGGTCGTCCCAGCATGGACTGTGAGCCTAGAAAAGATAAGCTTTGAACTCTTCTGTAGTGTCGGCCCACAATGCTGAGGACCTGTGCTCAAAAGTCCTTGATTTCACACTTGAGGTGCCGGGCACCACTTTGGCACCAGCACCAGAGTGCCAGCCGCTGCCCGAGTGGGCGCCAGTGCCTTGCAGGTTGAACTGGAGGATGTTTCTGTTTTCAGGAGCCAACAGGAAGCCCTAGAAATTTAGGGGGCCAGGGGGTTTCATGTGCTGAGCTTCTCTTAAAGAGGTAGCTCAAAACACTCCTGGTGTCTTGCTGTTGACTGGGATTGCAGTGTTCCTTGTTCCAAGGGTCCAGGGTTGGTGGTTTGGGTGCCTTGTTACAGGGATATCAGCTCCCACGTTAAAGCATTAACAAGTCCTCTAGGAAGGAGGGAGTGTTATTGCCGTGAGAAAAAGTCAGAGCTCAATTTCACTTTGCGTGTGTGCTAAGGTGCTTCAGTCATGTCTGACTCCTTGCGACTCCATGAACTGCAGCCTGCCAGGCTCCTCTGTCCATGGGATTCTCCAGGTAAGGATACTGGAGTGGGTTGCCATTGCCTCCTCCAGGGGATCTTCCCACCCAGGGTTCAAACCCAGGTCTCCTGCATTGCAGGCAGATTCTTTACCTTCTGAGCCATCAGTCAAGGGCAGGTGGTATCTTAAGGCTGATAAAGAAACAAAAGCCCAGAATGTTCCAGATTCGCACACACCTCTCCTGGGGACTCCGTGGGCTCTTGCTCTGCCTCTGCTGGCATGTGGCACTTCCCCGTCACTTCTGTCTGTGTGTCTCACTCTGAGGCTCCTGTGCTCATTCTCGGGATTTCCCACAGCCTCACTTTCATCTGTCCTCCCCAGGCTTCCTCCTTGTCTCTGTTCCCATGAGACAGTTGTCCAGTTTAGCTGCATCCAACGTGGTGCTTGCGGTCAGGTTGGCCAGGGTGAGCTCGGCTTGGGTGCTTCCCACTGTAGGACTCTATTGTTGTTCAGTTGCCAAGTCGTGTCTGACTCTTTGTGACCCATGGACTGCAGCTCGCCGGGCTTCCCTGTCCTTCACCATCTCCCAGAATTTGCCCAAGTTCATGTCCATCCAGTTGGTGCTGCCATCCAACCATCTCATATCTGTGGCCCCTTCTCCCCCTGCCCTCAATCCTTCCCAGCATCAGGTCTTTACATCTCATATCTGGTGCCCTCTTCTCCCCCTGCCCTCAATCTTCCCAGCATCGGGTCGTTTCCAGAGCCAACAGCTTGCAGCAAGTGCAGGACTTGCCCGGACATCACTTATTCAAACCTCAGGTTCTTCATCCAGGGAAGAGGCAGTAAAGTCACCTACAGGAAGCTTTTGTGGAAATTAAAATAAAAGCAGAAATGTATAAATTTAAAAGTGCAGTATGTGTTAATTACTATGGATTCTGTCATTTTAGACGATAAAGAAGAGGCACAGATCTCCCTTTTCTCCCTGAAATTCTTTCTGTTCTAACTAGAGAAGAGCATCCCTTCTCAAGCCCACTCTCGCTGTATCTAATACGGAAACACACATTACTGTACAACCAAGCTTTACAGAAAAAGGCCCAAAGGAATTCAGAAATTGGAATCATTGAACACAGATTATAAAATAACAAATTAAAAACGAGCTGGGAAATACTTGCAGGGATCAAGAATATTTTTTAAAATGACATAGCTAAGTTGTAAAATAATTAAATAAAACTTCCAGAAAAAAATATTAAAAAACTGAAAAAAAAAACCCCCAATAGATGTGATTAACAGAAAGTTAACAAGACTGAAAAGAGAATTAGTGAATGATAAAATAGGTCCCAATACTCCCTAGACAAAAAGATTTTAAAAGGAAATGATAGAAAAACAGATTAGCTTTACAAGGTGATTTAGGAGATAACAGATTTGTTTAATCACAGTGTCTCAGGAAAGGTGTGAGAACGTGTGTGAAGAGGAAAGTGGGGATTTCTCAGGATTGACTACAGACAACAGCCCAGAAGTTCGGGAATCCCGATTAACCTTGAGCAACATTCAAGCAAGAGCGAGTTCACTCTCAGATACATCATACAACTGCAAAACAGCAAAGACTGAGACGATCTTAAAAAGAGTCAGCAAAAATAAATAGATCCCTGTGTCCATGTTCTTTGAGTCCCTGGACACGTTCATAGGACCTTTCTAAAAGTGCTCGTCTGCTAATTTCGTTTCTCACCGCCTCTGGGCAGTGGACAGTTGAGACCTGTCAGGCGGCACGGGCAGGCACACACTCCAGGTCTGACCGGGCAGAGCAGAAAACTTGGTGCCTGGTGGGACTCTCAATAAAGATCCCAGGAAATGCACACTTCACTTGCAGGGCTAAACTAGGTCTAGGCTAACAGCTAACCTGTATCCAGCTCAGCCTGAAATTAGCTTTCAGACGACCAGCCTAATCCAGGGAAAATTGACTTCCTTTTGGAAGAAAAACCCTCAACATTCACTAATGGAAGACAAAGTCCAGCCACTTAAAGACATAATTATCACAATGCCCAGCACCCAATAAAAATGATGAGACATGCAAAGAATCAGGGAAATTTGAAAAGTTCTTAGGAGAAAAAAATCCAGAAATGACAAAGATGATAAAAATAGCAAAAAGGAATTTTAAAACAGCTCTTTTAAATATTTCCAAGTAGTTAAAGAAAATTGCAAAAATTTTATAGTAAGGAAATGGAAGCTACAAAAAGCCCATTGACATTCCAGAGCTGAAAACCCAAAGTCTCTTAAGTGAAGAAAATCACTGGATGGGCTTAGGAATAGACTAGAAACCGTAAAAGAAAAGCTATGACCAATCTAGACAGCATGTTAAAAAGCAGAGACATTACTTTGCCAACAAAGGTCCATCTAGTCAAAGCTTTGGTTTTTCCAGCAGTCATGTATGAATGTGAGAGTTGGACCATAAAGAAAGTTGAGCACCAAAGAACTGATGCTTCTGAACTGTGGTGTTGGAGAAGACTCTTAAGAGTCCCTTGGACTGCAAGGAGATCCAACCAGTCCACCCTAAAGGAGATCAGTCCTGAATATTCATTGGAAGGACTGATGCTGAAGCTGAAGCTCTAATCCTTTGGCCACCTGATGTGAAGAGCTGACTCATTTGCAAAGACCCTGATGCTGGGAAAGATTGAGGGTAGGAGGAGAAGGGGACAGAGGATGAGATGGCTGGATGGTGTCACCAACTCAATGGACATGAGTTTGAGTAAACTCCAGGAGTTGGTGATGGACAAGGAGGCCTTCATGCTGCAGTCCATGTGGTTGCAAAGGGTTGGACACGACTGAGCAACTGAACGGAACTGAGAAACCATAGAGGAGAAGTAACCTTGCTGGCTGACCAACAGAAACTGTCCACACAACAGCAGCAGCAGCTGGAGAGAGAGCAGCACGTGGGCTTCTCTGGGGCCCAGTGGTTAAGAACCTGCCTTTAATGCAGGGGACATGGGTTCGATCCCTGTCCTGGGAAGATTCCACATGCAGAGGGTCCACAAAGCCTCTGCACCTCTCACCACAACTGGAGGGTCTGCTTGGAGCAACAAAGACCCAGCACAGCCAAAAATAAATACATTAATAAAATTAAAAAATGAAAAAGAACGTGGAGGAAAATTGAAAAATAAAAGACAGCAAGTCTTCATTGATTTGTGGCTTACTATTAAGAGGGCTAACATATGTGTAATTGAAATATAAGAAAAAGATGCAAGGCAGAAAAACATTGGAATTATGATTGAAATTTCTCCAAACTTGGTGAAAACTATAAACTTACAGAACTTAAAAAAAAAAAAAACCAAAGAAAAAATTTTAAAAGCTCAAAGAAAAAATAAAACTACACCAAGGCACATTTTAATCAAATTCCTGACAACCAATTATAAAGGGAAAAACCTCTTAAAAGTGGTCCAGGACAGGAGGGCATGTCCACACAAATCGACAGACTAACGTAATGGCCGGCTTCTCATCAGAAACCGCGAGGCAGGAGACGACGTGGTGCCCGCGCTGACGTGCTGGGTACAGGCAGCGTTCTGCAACAGGATTCTGCACCCAGTTAGAGTTTCCCACAGACGTGAAGGCCAAAGAGAGTCAGTCACAGCTGGAGTGGCCTTTACCATGAGCAGAACTGGTAGCAAAATTCATTATATAATTCCGCAAGAAAAACGATATCACACAGAAACCCACATCGGAAGGAATTAAGATTATCGAGGAAAAGTAAACATGTGGGTCATGAATTTTTTTCATGTTTTTCAACCTATAAAGACAATTACTGACACTCAAAAGCAAAAATAATGACAATACACTGCATGATGTAAAGCATGTGTGGAAGTCATCTGTATGCCAATACTCGTGTGAGAGACAGAAAAGGCGAGATGGGAGTGTGTTGTTGCAGCGTTTCTTTCTGTACAGTGCCACAGTGGTTTATAAAGGTAAACCATGATAAAGCCGTACTGAAACCACGGAGCAGACGATACAAAAAGCAAAGAGCAGCCACTGAGTCAGCAGAAGATACGAGCTAGAGCACCAAGAAACGCCCAGTCCACAAGATTACAGAGAAACAGGGGCGTTGGCTCAGACGGCAGAGAATCTGCGCGACGCAGGAGACTTGGTTCAAAGGGAGTGGCAACCCACTGCAGTGTTCTTCCCTGAAGAATCCCATGGACAGAGAAACCTGTTGGGCTACAGTCCATGGGATCACAGAGAGCTGGACACGACTGAGCGACTAACACTTGTTTTAGAATGGAGGGGACGCGTGTATTCCTACGGCCGATTCATGCTGATGTATGGCAAAACAATCACAAAGTTGTAAAGTAATTACCCGCCAATTAAAATACATTAATTAATTGAAAAAAGAAGTAACGACAGCAGATAGGAAAGCTATAAAACGTGTAGCGAGAGGCTGGTCTTAAACCCAACTATGTGAGTAATTACTTAAATTAACAAATTAATCACACTAAACCAAGTGCAGATTTTGTCAGACTGGGTTAAAATAATGCTGCCTTTAAGAAGTTTCTGAACATAATATTGAAAGATAGAAAATATTATTTAAATACACTTATAAGTAAGCTGAAGTAATCACATTGGGGTGATGAGGGACATTTAAAAAAAGACGTGACAACCATAAATATGTATGCACTGACATGTGGCTCTCAGGATACATAAAACATGAGCTTACAGAAGCAAGAGGAGAATAGACACTTACGCAATTGTGGCTGAAGATACTGTAACCGAGGGATCAAGGAAGCTGAAAGCCAGTAAACATGCGGGAGACGGGGACAAATGCAACTGTCAGGGTCTGCCCGAGCCCTTCAGAGCATCATGCCTGATACGAGAATTTATTCTTCCCAAGTCCATGAGCGTTCACCAAAGCAGATTGTGTGTAGGGCTACTAAGCAGGTTTCAGTGCATTTAAATGGACTGAAATGATACAGTGTATATCCTCTGACCACAAAACGACTGAATTAGAAATCAACAATTAGACTTTGGAAAATCCCCAGGTACTTAAAAATTAAATAAGGTTTTAAACCATTGTTTCAGTGAAGATTTTCACAAAGGAATTTAGAAAACATCTTGAATTGAGTGATAAAGAGATGATAACACATCAAAAATCACGCGCTGCAGCAAAGCAGTTCTTGAAGGGTAATTTTAACATTAAGTAGATAAATTAGGAAAAAAGAAATTTGAAATCAATGATCTTAGCATCCACCAGAAGAATCAAGTAAAGGAAATTAAAGAAGTAGAAGGGAGGAACTAATAGAAAACAGAAAGTTGATGAAAAAAAAAATTGGCTCTTTGAAAAGGTCAGAAAAATGATAAAGAGTCAGATAAATTAGTCAAGAAAAACAGGACGGGAATCACACCTGACGTCTGATGGGAAATAGACTGACAAACTGCCAGTCTCAGGAGCGAGAGGGGCCGTCACCACAGGCCTCACACGGATTAACCTGATAATCAGGAGCGAGAGGGGCCGTAACCACAGGCCTCACACGGATTAACCTGATAATCAGGAACGAGAGGGACCGTCACCACAGGTCTCACACGGAGTAACCTGATAATCAGGAGCGAGAGGGGCCGTCACCTCAGGTCTCACACAGGTTAACCTGATAATCAGGAACGAGAGGGACCGTCACCTCAGGTCTCACACGGATTAACCTGATAATCAGGAACAAGAGGGACCGTCACCACAGGCCTCACACAGAGTAACCTGATAATCAGGAACGAGAGGGACCGTCACCACAGGTCTCACACGGGTTAACCTGATAATCAGGAACGAGAGGGACCGTCACCACAGGTCTCACACGGGTTAACCTGATAATCAGGAACGAGAGGGACCGTCACCACAGGTCTCACACGGATTAACCTGATAATAAGGAACGAGAGGGACCGTCACCTCAGGTCTCACACGGATTAACCTGATAATCAGGAACGAGAGGGACCGTCACCTCAGGTCTCACACGGAGTAACCTTATAATCAGGAACGAGAGGGACCGTCACCTCAGGTCTCACACGGATTAACCTGATAATCAGGAACGAGAGGGACCGTCACCACAGGTCTCACACGGATTAACCTGATAATCAGGAACGAGAGGGACCGTCACCTCAGGTCTCACACGGAGTAACCTGATAATCAGGAGCGAGAGGGACCGTCACCTCAGGTCTCACACGGATTAACCTGATGATCAGGAACGAGAGGGACCGTCACCACAGGCCTCACACAGAGTAACCTGATAATCAGGAACGAGAGGGACCGTCACCACAGGTCTCACACGGGTTAACCTGATAATCAGGAACGAGAGGGACCGTCACCTCAGGTCTCACACGGAGTAACCTGATAATCAGGAACGAGAGGGACCGTCACCTCAGGTCTCACACGGATTAACCTGATAATCAGGAACGAGAGGGACCGTCACCACAGGTCTCACACGGATTAACCTGATAATCAGGAACGAGAGGGACCGTCACCTCAGGTCTCACACGGATTAACCTGATGATCAGGAACGAGAGGGACCGTCACCACAGGCCTCACACGGGTTAACCTGATGATCAGGAACGAGAGGGACCGTCACCACAGGTCTCACACGGGTTAACCTGATAATAAAGAACGAGAGGGACCGTCATCACAGGTCTCACACGGATTAACCTGATTATCAGGAGCGAGAGGGGCCGTCACCTCAGGTCTCACACGGGTTAACCTGATAATCAGGAGCGAGAGGGACCGTCACCACAGGTCTCACACGGGTTAACCTGATAATCAGGAGCGAGAGGGGCCGTCACCTCAGGTCTCACACGGGTTAACCTGATAATCAGGAGCGAGAGGGACCGTCACCTCAGGTCTCACACGGGTTAACCTGATAATAAGGAAACGTGTTGAAAAACTATGACGATAGATTCAACAACTTAGATGAAGTGGGCAAATGCATGGCGAGGCCAAACGACCACAAGTGACTCGAGGAGAAAGAAAATCCAGATACCCCTGCAGGTGTCTAGAAGAAAAGAAACTGGCCTGGTGTATCTTCCAGGGTTTTTTTTTTATCATTGTTATTATCTATAATTTTTAGTCTTCTCTTACTGTAAAAATAGTCATCTAAGCCATGTTTTATTTTTCTGCATGTGATTTTAAGACTTGTTTCAGATTCCCCATTTGTCTGAGTCTTGACTTCTATTTATGCCCAAGTTTATTAAGTCTCTAGCGTTACCCAGGCTTCCCAGGTGGCCCAGCTGCTGAAGAATCTGCCTGCAATGCGGGAGACCCGGGTTCGACCCCTGGTCGGGAATACCCCCTGGAGGAAGGCATGGCAACCCACGCCAGTATTCTTGCCTGGAGAATCCCATGGACAGAGGATCCTGGTGGGCTACAGTCCATGGTTCCGCAAAGAATCAGACACGACTGATGTGATGAGCACAGCCCAGCACAGTGTTACCCAGTGAAGATTTACTCTATCAGTGCCAGACTAAACAAATGTTGCTCTGTCTTCCTGGTGTCAGAGGTCAGAGGCATTCAACATTAACTTCCAGCGGTGTCCGGGAAAACCGAATGGAGCCACTGGGCGTCTCTGACAGTCTGCTTTTCCCCCAGGGGCATCGTGGTCTGTGTGAGCAGCTGGGAAACCAGAGGAGCGCCCAGGGCTCCTCTCCTTCATGCACCACAATCCCTGAAACCTGACGGAGGCCACGGGGCAAAGCAGGACAGCTCAGAGGAGTGTCCCCGCACAGGGGACCCTCCAGGCTGCCGAAGCCAGGCGTGAACGCTCACGGCCCCGGAGGCGTCTCGCGGAGTGGCAGGGAAGCGCCCGGGGCCCACCCCCTCAGATGTTTTGCTCACCATTTGCATCTTCCTTTACCATTTGCAAAGGTGTTCTTAGTCGATTTTAAGACTCTCCGGAGCAGAAGGAAAGCGTAGGCCACGGATCCCTGAGGATGGAGTTTCTTGGGGGACACCCGGGCGTTCCCCAGGATGGCTGAGCTGTCAGGATTCACTAGCAAGGCCTGCTTTGAGCCCTGGATCTCCCGGGGCCTCTGTGAGGAGCTCTGTCAGAGCGGGCTCTTTGCCACAGCTCTTCACATCCTGAGCTGTCTGTTTTCCTCAAGGACTGCGGCAAATGACTGAGACCACGAGAACGTCAGAGAGGAGGAAGTGTGGGCTGCAGGAGAAGGAGCCCAGAGCAAACATGCAGACTTTCTAGCATCCGTGTGCCTGCGTGTGTGCACACGTGTGCCAGCGTGCACATGCCTGTGTGTGCTATTTATTACGTGTGCCTCCCGGTATACAACCAGAAGTAAGCCTTCCATCAGGTGCCTGTTTTCTGTATCAGAAGGTGTGGTGGTTGAGGTACATGGGAGTCATGCTAGGCACCCACGTGCCCACATCCCCAGTGCCGGTTGTGAGGAGGTGCAGTTAGTTTCGTGGGTTCCTCCAGCACATCTTTGATGCACCCCACTTCCAGAGTCACCTGGATAGCAACCCCCCACCTCCTGGTGGACCTGGGAGCACAGCCTTCCTGTCTCCTGGTGGAGGTGGGAGCACGGCCCCTCTGTCTCCTGGTGGAGGTGGGAGCACGGCCCCTCTGTCTTCTGGTGGAGGTGGGAGCACGGCCCCTCTGTCTCCTGGTGGAGGTGGGAGCAGGGGTGGCAGGGATTCGGGACACCAGGAAAGCTTGCTGGGCCAGATGGAGATGCAGTGAGCGGTCAGCCGGGAGCGGCTCTGGGGAGGGGCGCAGGAGGGGTGGAGTGGCCATGGGCAGCTGCCCCGTACTCTGCAGGGCCGGCTGAGGGACCCTGAGGGAGTGGGGCCTGGAGGAGGAGCCCCATGTGTCTGCAGGCTGTGGCAGGGCCCTGGGCCGGGCCCTCGGGGAGGGGGAGCGGCCGCCCCAAGAGCCCGGTGTTGCTGTGCCTGACCGGAGAAGGGGTGGCTGACTTAGGGGAGCCACGCGGGCTCCGGGACCCTCAAGGCCCTCGGTTCCGTGAGTGGTGCTGCCCTGGCCGGTCAGGCAGGCCCCGCGGGCCCTGCCTCCAGGTCCCCTGACGCCACGTTCCAGGTCAGGGAGGAATCGGCCTGCTGGCCTGTTTCCCTGTGGACCGAGGCACTCTAAGTGGTCAATACGCATGGGCGGGCGGCGCGGGACCTGAGGCCTGTCTGCGCTCACAGCTGCTCTCCCGGGAATGAATTGGCCTCCTCCCCAGGCTGGGGCGGAGCAGCATCTTATAAATAATCCAGCAGCCGTCTCTTCTGCTCCATCACGCCAGCCGCACTCCGGAGGGGACCCTTCCTGGAGGAGAGGATTCAATCAGACGCAAACCACCCCCCGGGCTGCCAGGGAAGTTTCAGTCGTCCAGAGTCTGGGGCCCAAGGAGCCTGGGGACCTGCATTTCATCAGGGTTCTCCTCCATTGGCGGCCCCTCAGTCACAGCAGTGAGTCTGGGGCCCAGGCCTGCAGCCGGTTCAGGGCACCTTCTCTCAGGGGCTGGAGGCCCTGAGGGTGGTCCATGAACGCAGTTGGAATCCCCAGGGCCCCCTCTCTCCTCGTGTCACAGGCCGACCGTTCGCTGCTCTGAGACTGACTCTTAGAGGGGAAGCCTGGGACTTTGGGCAGATTCCCCAGCCAGAGAGCGTGAAGCCTGACTCTGTGAGGGTGGGGAGCTTGACCACAACGCCGGCTGGAAACGCAGCTGCTTGCTGCTTTGACGGCACCAGGGCTGCGGCGGGAGCCCCGTCCACAGTGCTGGCAGAGTCTAGCTCTGGACGGAAGCTCTGGCTCTGGCTTGTCCCGACTCAGGGTCCTTCCCATCCTCAGCTCCCTGGAAACTTCTCTCAGGAGAAAGCCGACAAAGGTTCAGCTCTGTGAGATGAACCTGCATCCTAACCTGGAAAAAATGAAAAGTGAAAGTCACTTGGTCGTGTCCGACTCTTTGTGACCCCATGGACTATACAGTCCATGGAATTCTCCAGGCCAGAAAACTGGAGTGGGTAGCCTTTCCCTCCTCCAGAGGGTCTTCCCGACCCAGGGATCGAACCCAGGTCTCCCACATTGCAGGCGGATTCTTCACCAGCTGAGCCACAAGGGAAGCCCAAGAATACTGGAGTGGGTAGACTATCCCTTTTCCAGCGGATCTTCCCAACCCAGGGATTGAACCGGGGTCTCCGACATTACAGGCGGATTCTTCAGCAGCTGAGCCCCCAGGGAAACAATCCCTAACCTGGAGACCCACCCAGACTGGGTTGTGGATCTGCTGCCCTGAATGCCTGGGACTGGCCATGTCAGCGTCCCCGGGCTGAAGGCGACCGAGGGCCCACGTGGGCTGTGGCTCCTGGAGTCAACCACTCCCGCGACTTGCCAGGCCGGGATCGGGGCTGGTCCCCATCCCCGTCCCTGCAGACGCCCCGCCCCGCCCCGCCCCGCCTCTGGCACTGCGGGGGCCTGTCCTTCCTCCCCACTGAAGGGTTGCAGAGTCCAGGAAGGGCGGGCAGCCCTTCTGGGGGCAGCGTTTCTCTTCCTTTCATGTTTCCCGCTTCCTACTGACGTCTCACCGACACAGAGGGGCGGCTGCATGGCACACGTTGGGCCCTGGTGCGAGGATGGAGGGGTGAGCAGATGCGTGGTCAGCTTCCCACGAAGACGGCAGGGCCTCGGGCTCCCCTCAGGGCACCCGCAGCCTGGATGCTGGCCAGTGACCGCTCCTCATCCTGGCATGGGGACCCCTGCTCAGCACTCCGTCACTCTGACCCTGACGGGGCTGGGATGGGACCCCTGGCCCCGGGTCTGTCTGTGAGCATGGGTGTGTGTGTGCACAGTGGTACGGGGGCAGGGGCCGAGGACCAGCCCTGCTCTGGGCCTGGAAAGTCACTGGAAGCGTTGACTCCAGGAACCACAGCCCGCAGTGATGCTGACACAGCTGGTTCCACCCCTGCAGTGGGCTCCACCATGCAGCTCATCAGGGGTGGCTCTGGGGCCCCCGCCAGGGCCAGTCCCTCACCTTCTAGTAATACTTTCCAGTGCTTTTTCTTAAGAGGGCCCCACATGGATAAGCTCCAGGTCCTGGTAAACTTGGACCCTCCCCGCATCCAAGCCACCTGGGCATCTGTCCGGGCGTGCCGTTCTGAGCTGTGGCCTGTCGCAGCCTCGGAGGTGAGCCTGTTGGATGCATGTGGTCCTCCCCAGGCGCCCCGCTGCCCCGGGGCCCTCGGGGCCCTCTGCCTGCCCGGTGCACCGGACGTGGGTGTAGACGGTAGTCCTGGTTTCTCCTCTGTCCCCTATGAGTCCCTGTCCCCGAAGCCTCAGGGGTAACTCGCAAGTGTCTACCTCCAGCTCCTGCCTGTATGGTGAGACCTTGCTCAGGCATCCAGCTCCTCAAAGACACCTGAAAAGGAGCACGTCCTGGCCCACCGAGAAGCGCTGAGCAATTAAGACAGATTCTCGGTTTCTCTCTGGAATCTCTGGGTGCCCAGAAAAGATCGCTGACCTTCGGCAATTCAGTGTTCAATGTTTAGGTCGATAGGCTGTCCACCCGCTGAGATGGCTGATGAAGAGAGCAAGGGAGCTGACACAGACCACCGAGGCCAAGAAGGTGACACCACCACAGAGCCTGCAACATCCACGCTCTAGGGAGGGACTATTAGGTAAGGGATGTATTAAAAACCAGAGACATCACTTATCCAACAAAGGTCCATATAGTCAAAGCTGTGGTTTTTCCAGTAATCATGTATGGATGTGAGAGTTGGACCATAAAGAAGGCTGAGCGCTGAAGAACTGATGTTTTCAAATTGTGCTGCTGGAGAAGACTCTTGAGAGTCCCTTGGACTGCAAGGAGATCCAACCAGTCCATCCTGAAGGAAATCAGTCCTGAATATTCACTGGAAGAACTGATGCTGAGGCTGAAGCTCCAATACTTTGGCCATGTGATGTGAAGAACTGACTCACTGGACAAGATCCCGATGCTGGGAAAGATGGAAGGTGGGAA